>NC_091953.1:110071470-110333970 GCF_031021105.1 Erythrolamprus reginae | reverse complement strand
AGATGTAAAACTGGGTATCATCAGCATATGCCAATTCTCTGGCACTTCCTACTGGTAAATCAAGAGGAGGGACCTTTGCAAAATGCAAGGTACCACTTGTTAACCAATCCAAGATCTATAAATCAGGCTACCACTGAACTCAGGTATGCTTATCTAGGTTAGGTAGTCAGTAAATGCAGTCCAGTCAGCTGCCTTTGTAGCATGCTCCTCAAATCCCAAAACCAATTGGAATTTATATTGACAATATAGACTCTCCTGTTTGAGCAGGGGGTTGGACTAGAAGACCTTTGAGGAGCCTTCCAGCTCTGTTATTCTATGTTCTATGTATAGTGAAGAGATGTTATTTGGTCACAAAGCTTTATTAGACCTCATTGGACACCAGTAATAATGCTTGAATAAAACACAGTAAGTATGGCAGAGAGGAGAGGATGCTCCTCTTGGATTGGGAAAAAGTTGGATTCAAATTTCTTTTTAGTCATGAAGAATCTCAGATAAGATGCTGAGGTTTCAGTGGTACCGCATGGAACTTCTGTGGAAATAACAATTTTAAAAAACCTAACATTTATGCTTTTTTGTATTATCTAATACAGTGGTCCCCAACCTTTTTTCCACCAGGGACCAGTTTCAGCAAGACAATTTTTCTATGGCCCGGTGGGGGCGGAAAGGGGTGTGGTTTTGGGCGGGATTAAGCATGAGGGTATAGCTTATCATTCCATTGTCTCTCTTCCCTCCCCCCCTTTTTAATTTTGCGGGGGAACTGAGGTGACAGAGGGAGGAAGTGTAGGAAGGGGCGGTTTCCTGTCTCTTTCCCCTCGCATTCACTCGGGACCGCCGTTTGCCTTTCAGCAGATTCAGAGGACACCCCCCCGCCACCGCCCGCTCCGGCTGGGATTCCAGCAAGGAATCCCAGAGGAGGGGGAGGTGCCTCCATGGACACAGTCACCTTCCTTTGTGATCACTGCCTGCTTGGAGTGCCCACCACCAGATCCGGTAATTTTCTTGCAGCAAGGAATCCTTCCAAAAGAAAATTACCGGAGCTGGTGGTGGGGGTTTCATGGTCACACGCACACCACTGGCTTCGCTCCCACCCAGGACCCCGGGAATAGGGTGGGGGAGCCTAGCAAAAAAAGAGCTGCACAATGCCAAAGCCTTTCCGTTTGAGCTGCAGGCAGAGCAAGGGCTTTGCGAGGGCTTCGCAAGGAGGAAATAGACCACTTTCAACAAGAGAAGAAAGACAGGAAAGGAAGAAAGCAAGCAAGCAAGTAAAGGTTTTCTCAGCCCGAGGGAAACGGCGGTCCTGAGTGAACGCGAGGGGAAAGAGACAGGAAACAGCTTGGCACTCGCCGGCTCCACAGCAGCTGCTGACTCCGCGGACCGGTGCAACATGCCTTGCGGCCCGATACTGGTCCGCGGACCGGCGGTTGGGGACCCCTGATCTAATATGTTTGCCTCCTCTTATATTGTGTGTGACTGTGTGTTTGTGTGTAAATTTATTTTATGTTTTTTAATTGTGTGTAATTTTTAAAAACATTTTTAGATATTTTTTAAAAAAATATTGTCTGCATCTCACATTTTTATGCCAATTTATTATGATAATGAAGATTTGATTGTTTGCTTGAATTTATTTATTGTGTGCCCATTGTTTGTTTTCTTTATTGAATTATTGTATCGTATAAATTACTTTTAAAAGTTGTATAAATTTACATTAAAAAAATGCAACTCTGAAATTTGTCCACAATGCTATCAGACCACAGTACTAAAATCCACTTATATAAGTCAGCACAATGATCAGAAACCTATTATTTCACAGTTGTACCAGCAGGGGGCAGGAGGGTATCACTAATAAAATCACCAATCCTTTCTTTTCCTCAGCACTTTCCCAAGACAATCAGATCTGAAATGTTAAACAGAATTGCCTAAGGAAGGAACATGAAAGCTAGAAAACATTCCCTCTTTTAGACCATAATGGTTTAAACATAGCCTTTTAAGTCTTTAAAGATTTCCACGGAAAAGACAAAGTAGTAAAAGAACATGAAAGACCACCAGAGCTGCCACTAGTCCCAGTCTACTCTGAACTCATAGACACCGACCTCTCAACTCTTGACTGGCAAATTCTATTCTCTAGCTGTAACTCTGGGAATGCTATAACATCTTCTTGCGTGCAGCCAAAAGAACTTTCAGACTACACGTACATCTAATAACCACCATACCCAAGAAAAACAAACTACTCATATCAACAAACTACTCATATCCGAGTCTGCGGAGAGGGGCGGCATACAAATCTAAATAAATAAAATAAATAAATAAACAAGGAATGTTCAATCCCCCCCCACCAAAAAAACCCCCTCTGGTGAAAAAACAAAACAGGCTATGTAGCTAACTTCAAAAACTGCTACAAAAATATACGCCACCCAATGAAGATGGAATGCTTCAACTATCACAGCAACCAAGAGGAAAATCTTCCGTGCCTTCTACAACTTTGTAAATAACAAACTCAAGGACTCGAGACCCCTCACACCACTGAAAGGACCCAACAACAAAAATGCTATGACGAAACAGTCAAAGCTAACCTCTTCAACACATTCTTTGACTCAGTCTTTGTAAACAGCAATGGCTCATGCCCAAAATTTCCTAAATGTACCACAAATACTCACAATGATTTAACACAAATACACTTCACTGAAGAGAACACTGAAGTAACCCTGGGGCATTGCAACTGTTGTCAATGTGAGTTAAGAGTCCAAATGTAAATCACATGACCATGAGGATGGTTGCTTTTTCAGTGCTGTTGTGAAAAATGGTCATAAATCTTTTTTTTCAGTGCCGTTGTAACTTCAAGTGGTCACTAAGTGAACTGTTGTAAGTGGAGGACTATCTATACTGTATTAATACATTTATTAATGTTACAGAACTTTGTACAAGAGTACTTTAATTGTATCTAGCTGTAAACACACATAGGATTACTTCAGTTGTAAATTTACAAAATTAATTGGATTTTTAGATTTGTACATTGTATATTGTTTGCTAATGTTGTGAGCCGCCCCGAGTCCTCCAATTAATAAATAATAAATAAAATAATAAAATTTACTCGGAGATTGTATTGTAAATTTTCCTAATGTTTTCTGACATGTAGTGTTCCGTAATAAATAAAAAATAAATGAAATTGAGGATTAACAGTCACAAAAAGATACCACAAAACTGAAAAAAAAAATGTATACACATTTCTTAACTTTGTTTGATTTAGTTTAGTGAAATAAAATCAACCCCTTGCATTTTATTTTTATTTTTTCATTGAAATTTGGGAAGTAGGATAAGAATAAGAATACAAATCTGATAAATTATTAATAATTATTATTATTAAACAATAAAAGAGGAACCCATGCTTCTAATGGTGATACGAAGATATGATTTTTCAAGAATAATACACTTTAAACATGGCTGAATTAATCATGTAGTATTTGCCTAGTTCAAAATGTACAGTAGGGAAATGTTTTCCATTGGGTAATTAATGAGTTGCAAGTTGTTTAAATACTTTTTGCTGCTGGCAATGGCTGAAAGGAAACCAAACCTACACATTGCAAGAACAAAAAGCATCCATGCACTCTTAATCTAAGAATATTCAAATAAAAATGCAACTTTTGATTTGAAAATTGCTGCTCAGAAAGGAAGGAGTGGAGCTTTGTAATTTCATACTGTGTCAAACTGTAATTTCAATTCCTAGAGGGGAAAATTAAGATATGAAAATAGAATAATGTGCTGCTTACATAATTACCATGCATACATACAGATTTACTTAGAAGTGTGAGCTACTGAGCTTAATGAAATTTACTCCCTGGTTAGCAAATATAGTTGCAGAAGGACTACCTTTGTCATGTATGTCATCACATACTATATTCTGTATTAATTTAGGAAATACTATATAACAGTGATGGTGAACCTTTTTTTCCTTGGGTGCCAAAAAAGTGCAATGCATGCACTATCACACATGTGTGAGTGCCCACACCCATAATACAATGCCCGGGGAGGGTGAAAATAGCCACCCACCCCCTGGAGGCCCTCTGGAGGCCAGAAATGGCCTGTTTCCAAACTTCTGGTGGGCCTAGTAGGCTCATGTTTTGCCCTCCCCAGGCTCCAAAGGCTTCCTTGGAACTGGGAGAGGGTAAAAATGTCTTCCCCATTCCCGGGGGCACTCTGGAAGCCAAAAACACCCTCCCAGAGCCTCTGTACAAGCCAAAAATCAGTTGGCCGGCACATATATGCATGTTGGAGCTGAGCCAGGGCAGTGGCTCCTGTGCCAGCAGATATGGCTTCAGGTGCCACCTGTGGCACCTGTGCCATAGGTTTGCCATCACTGCTATGCAGTATTTAAACAGGTGTAAAGACATATGACTGTAATCGAATCTGCCTATTATGGTCATGTGTTAGTGACAGTTATAAAATGGGTTGCCCCATGTTTCTTGTGGCAGTTGTTAAGTGAACATAGAAAACAGTAAATAAATATTGAGGTTGTTAAATAAACATCACCATTATTAAGCATACCTGGTGTTCAGTATTTTTTTCAGGTTTAGGTTTAGCCAAAAACGGGAAGCAATTTTGGATTTTTGGCAAAACTGTTGGTCACGTGACTGAGAGATATTGCAAATGGCAGTAAATGGCACCTAGGTGGTTTTTTTTTTAAATGCAGGATTTAGATCAGAATTTGTGTACATCCATCTGGAATATTTCTTATCTTTGTTGGATGAAAGTAAATCATCTGTGAGAATAAACTGGATTCTTAGTGAATGGTTTATGACTGTGCAGGAAATAATTCAAAAATATGTGATATTTTCTTGGTTGTCTAATGTATTTATGGACACATAACATAAACGTAATGTTAATGGTGGTAATAAAGGAATATTGGCTAGGAATATGAATATATGTACATGTATACTGTACTTTAGTATGGAAATGTGGTTGTATTGTAAGCTAGGACCAGGGGTGGGCTGCTGCTCGGACGGTGGGGAACCCAGTGGGGTAAGAAAAATGGAGCTCCACCCCAGAGCACCCAATTTGCACTGAAAGATGTTGAAAGAAAATGCAGGGCATCCTGCATAAGCCACGCCCACAGTGAGGTAGTAAAATTTTTGGTAGCCCTTCACTGGCTAGGACTCTAAGTGATTTGCATTGTATGATGCAATGATGAATTATAAACACACACACACTCTCTCTTTATATACACACACACACATGCATACATATATACATATCTCTGTCTCTATCTATATATATGATGAATATAAAGTCTCTCCCTCTCCCTCTCTTTATACATTATATATATATATATATATATATATATATATATATATATATATATATATATATACATATAAATATTCTAATGGATTCGAAAGAAAAACAATTACAAACCTAATCAAGAAAGAGACATCCCCCAAAAATCAAGACCAAGAACAGGATAATGACATCACCCTCCTCCCTTACATCAAAGCCACCACAGACAAAATTAGTAAAATTCTCCACAAACATAATATCAAAACTTCATTTGTCACTAACCAGAAAATATCAAACATCCTAAGAAACCCAAAAGACAAAATCCATCTCGAAAACCAAGGAATCTATGAAATCCCTTGCAAAACATGTGCAGCCACATACATTGGACAAACCAATCGAAGAATAAACGCACGCATTGCAGAACATAAAAATGCAGTCAAAAAAGAAGAAAAAACTTCCTCCCTTGTCCAGCACATTAAAAAAACAGGACATGAAATTGACTTCGAAAAAACTAAATTACTTTCCAAAACAGAACACGTATATAAAAGAATAATCATGGAAGCCATAGAGATAGAAAAACACCCCCTCAGCATGAATAAACGTGATGACACGTCCCACCCACCAGAAAACATAACAAAAAACATATCATAATCATCACCATGTCAATCCTTCAACTAAATGTGATTCCACCAACCAATCAAATCATTAAAACATAGCCACCCAATCTACTTGCTACATTCAAACCAAATCTCCACCCCCACCACTATTTATAAGGAACAAATGGCAGTTGCAAACAAACTATATCTACAGCAGCACGAAGCTTACAACTTCAGCCTGATGATGGTGAATGTGATTTCACCGAAACGTCACATAGACACTCAAAATATTACATGGGGCAAAACCCGAACTCAGAACAATCTACATATACATCTCTCTCTCTCTCTCTCTCTGTCTATATTTTATCTCTATCTCTATCTCTATATCATCTACGTTAAAGAATATAGTCAAAGACCAATGTAGTTGTGCTTATAAGGACAATACATTGAATATTTAAAAGTAATACATTAATGATGAAAAAGAGGCTAAGTAGATGAATTTGTATAGCTTAAATTTAATTAAAACATGAAAATTCTGGGAGAAATTAGTGGGTAATGCATGATTTCTTGTGGGGAAATGAAGATTTGTCAAAAGAGGCAAAAATAGCTGTGTCTAAGATCATGCTTCGGTCTACTTTATTAAATGAAAGTGAGAGTTGGTTTTGTGAGGAGCAGCATAAAAGTAATTAGTGAAATAGGATATTGAAGTATGTTAAAACAAGAAGAGATGGGGTCATGAATGAATGAGTGCTGAATGAATGTGGTTTGAATGCAACAATGGCTGACCAAGATGAAATATGAATTTTCAGATGGTTTCATCATACAGAGGGAATGAATGAGGATGAGATCACACAATATCTATATAATGGAGGTGAGAAAGGGTTGAGAAGAAGGGGAAGATTTAGAAAGTCATATTTGGATGGAATGAATGAGATCCTCAAAAAGAAAAGGAAGAACATTTTTCTTTGTACTGTATTTTTTTTAATATTTCCTCATTATTCTGGAATAGCATACTGGATGTGTCTCTATGTATGTTTTTCTCTGTGACTCAACATCATGTCTGAAGAGTTGGGCTGCAAAAGTTCAGATGACTTCTAGATGGTAATGCTGAAAACATTAACTCTTTGGTGTCATCTACTGCAACCCATTTATGATTGTATCTAAGACTTATTGTGCAAATCCTGATATTTGACATGCAATGTATACAGGCTGATTCTCATCCCACTTGTTTTAGAAAAGAAAAATAAATAGAAGCCATGATTGCTTACTGATAATTTGTGGAAAACTTTCCTCAGGGTATCTGCCTATGACTAAAGATGGAAGGGAACTTCTGAACCTCCAAATATCACTGAACTACGCCCTGTTTTCTCACTTCCAGATAATGGCCAAAGAGTCTGCAGTTGTCAGATGTTGCTGATACCTACCTAGTTCCCATACTAGTCTGGAAAATGGGTGTTTCCACATTGATCGCTTGTATTTAAAAAATTCTTAAATTCTCCTCCTACTGGTTCCTTTTAGTATTATTTGAAAGGCACTTTGGGTTTATTTAAAACAATGGATCTTGCCAGACTTGAACTCAAGACCTAATACAGTGTTCCCTCGATTTTCGTGGGAGATGCGTTCCGAGACCACCCACGAAAGTCAAATTTCCGTGAAGTAGAGATGCGGAAGTAAATACACCATTTTTGGCTATGGACAGTATCACAAACCATCCCTTAACACTTTAAACCCCTAAATTACCATTTCCCATTCCCTTAACAACCATTTACTCATCATTATTACTGGTACTCACCATTGAATAAGACACTTAATGATCCTGATATTTATAAACATAATTATTTATTAACAATATATTTTTTTGTTATTTATTTACAAAAATTATTAGTTTGGCGATGACGTATGACATCATCGGGTGGGGAAAACCATGGTATAGAAAAAAAACCGTGAAGTACGTTTTAATTAATTTTTTTTGAAAAACCGTGGTATAGGATATTCGTGAAGTTTGAACCTGCGAAAATCGAGGGAACACTGTATAACAAAATGAAATTCAATGGAGAGAAAAGTAAGGTTTTACACTCAGCTAAGAAAACCCAAATGTACAGGTACAGATTAGATGAAACTTTGCTCATTAGCAGTAACTGTGCAAGGGATCCTGGAGTCCTAGTTGACAGTCACTTAAATTTTATTTATTCATTTTTATTTATTTATTTTGTCCAATACACAATACCTTCTAATCTTCTATGTTTCTATCTTTCTAATAAATATTGAAGAGAACAGACATGAAGTATTATATATAAAGAGAAGATATAAAAATAGAGGAGAAGATATATGAAGGAAGAAAAGATATATGAGATATGAGATAAGGAGAGACAATTGGATAGGGGACGAAAGGGAGGTTAGTGCACTTATGTACGTAAATATGAGCCAATGGTGTGCTGGCAGTGGTGCAGTGATTAAAATTCAGTATTGCAGGTTAATTCTGCTGACTGCCGATTGCCAGCAGTTCAAGTCTCACTTGCTCAACTTTGACTCACCATTCCATCCTTCCAAGGTCAGTAAAATGAAGATCCAGATTGTTAGGGGCAATATGCTAACTCTGTAAATTGTTTAGAGAGGGTTATAAAGCACTGGGAAAGAGTAGATAAGTCTAAGTGCTATTGCTAAGTGCTATTCTTAGGTTATTTTTTTCTTTAAGATTTTCATCCTTGCAATCCTTCCCAAGCTCTTTCTAAATTTGTTGAAATCAGCTCTTTTAAAGTCCAAGACACTCGTTTGAATTATGTTCTATTGCTTGTGTCTGCATTGTATTGATTTCCAATATGACATGCTGACTCTCTCCCAAAGTTCCTGCAACTTCAATCCCCTCTATTATTTCTTCTCTGTTGGTGAGTATTAGGTCCGGTATAGTTGTGCCTCTAGTTCCCTCTTCTGTCTTTTGGATGACACATTTGTCAGCTAGGTTAGTTTGGAACCTATTTGATCTTCCACTTGATGCTGAGTTTATCTCCCAGTTAATGTCAGGGTAGTTAAAATCCCCTATTACTACTGTAGTGTATTTCCTACATACATTTGTTAACTCATTTGCAAAAAGTTCATGTATTCTTTCTGCTTGGTTGGGTGGCCTGTTGTATATACCTATGGGAATGCCATTCTGTATTCTTTTTATATTGACCTATGTGCATTCTATCCTTCGTTTGAACATCTCTGTAGAGATGCAGTGATCTCTTACATGCAATACAGCTTCTTTTGAACCGTTTGTATTCTTCTTTTGTCTGTAGATTCTCAGTCATCCAGGTCATGATTGTCCCAAAGGTGCTTTTTCAGGAGGCAACTGGACTTCCTTGTTTTTTCTTTGAAGATGTTTTCCTTTTTCATCCAAGAAACTTCTTCAGTTTGACAGGATAGTGGGGAATGGAAAGATTTACAATATATTCTTTGCAGACAGCTGGTAATTTGCATCCTTTCAGAGCAGTGTTTCTCAATCTGGGATCGGGACACATTTGGGGGTGAAACAGGAATGATTGTTTCACAGGGGTCACCCAAGACCATGGGAAAAGACAAATTTCCCATGGTGTTAGGAACTAAAGCTTCTATTGGAACATATTTTTACAATCCGACCAATCAGGTGTTTATAGTGGGGGGTGTCCCTATGACCTTCCTGCCAACCATCTTAAAGCTCTGTTGGGAGAATTGGCACTAGACTTATGGTTGGGGGTCACCACACCATGAGAAACTGTATTAAGGGGTTGTGACACTAGAAAGGTTGAGAACCACTGTTTTAGAAGATCCTTGAAGCCCTTGGAGATTTATCTGTATCCTCAGAGTCACTTGAGTAATATTCCTGGTTCCTTTAGTCTCATAGAAAAAACAAGGAAGTCCAGTTGCTTCCTAAAAAATTCACCTTTGAGATATCCTTCTATTGGTACATTCCAGTTATGAGTTTCCACCAAGTTTTGGTGATGGCAACTATATCATACTTTCCCTTGTGGAATTCAAGTTCATACTGTTTGTTCCTCAAATTTTGAGCATTAGTGTATGTTGTGGTTAGCTCTGGCCCAGCTCCTGCCCCAAGGAAGGTGGAGGTGAATGTGGGGAAAACATCCACATGCCGCAGGCCTGTTTTGCTCCCGATGGAATCTGCCGACGAAGCCTCCTCTGACAAAGGAAGTGTGAGTGACAGGGATGAGGGGAGTTTGGCAGACAGTCCAGGAGGAGATCAATCATCTGTATCATCCCTGGATTCTGAACAAGAATTAATGACACATCCATGCATGCGTAGAGTGATGCATAGGAGACAACAACTGAAGGATTATTACAAGAGAAAATGTGGTTGGGTGGGGCTGCTGTAATTAGTGCTACAGATAAAAGTGCAGCTTGGTGTTTTAGCCTCATGGCAGTTTATCTGATTCATTGTTTCCTCAAGATCATGGTTTTTGTGCTGTTCAAGATTGTGTGTGGACTCTCTGGACTTTAGAATTGGACTCAATTTCCCTGTTATTGGGTGAGAAATTGGATTGCATTTAACCTGTGCCTTGTGTGTACCAGAAAATCCCTTTGACATTTAAAAAGGGAGCTGTTTCTGTTTTTCTGTTTATAAAAACTTTTGGGTTTTCCTTTTATCGTGTGGTGTGTGTCTTCCTGGACTAATTACCCTGTAATTACAGGTGGTTGAAACACGCCGGCAGAACAGTATATAGGCATCTGAGTCCTTTATGGCTGACTAGGAGTCTGCTGCTCACATGACCTACATTATATCTACAGAACTAGAACTCACAGTCTCCTGGTTACTAGGCTCGTAATGAGAATATGTCTTGATACCAGGGGTGGACTGCTGCCCGGATGGAGGGGAACACAGTGGGGTAGCAAAAATGGAGTACCCAATTTGCACCGAAAAATGTTGAAAGAAAATGTGGTAGTAATTGAAGGGCACAATGTGGTAGTAAAAATGTTGGTAGCCCTTCACTGCTTGATACGTAGAATTTATCTATATCATTGCATTCAGGTATGCTTCATTATGTGTGTATGCATATTCATGTACATACATACACACATCATTCCTCTGGATGCATGTTTGAGGAACAAAATACATAAAGTACAATCTCAGCCTATTTCCCTTCAAAGTGATAATCATTTGGTCTCCATCCATTCTAAATTATCCATGTTAAGTATTTAAGCTAAATATATTCCACTCTCAATTCATTAACTCTGAATAGGCAGACTGCATGTGGCGCAAGATCACAGTTTGAGTGGAAATTAGCATGTCTGCAAGAACAATATTAAAATCTCACATATTTGCCGTTCATAAACTTGCAAACACTCATCTGAACAGAATGTACCTTCTTCTTCAATGGCTTTAGAACATTGGCTTATAATATGCCAATTTGTATATCTCATTATGATGCCTTTGTTTTATACTTCAAACATGCTAATGAGGAATAGTTTATAAAGTAGTAAATGAGACTCGGGCTGAGTTAAAGTAATTTGAACCTAATTCTTTTACTTCTTAATCTAAGTAGAACTGGCTTTCAAAAACAGGGCAGGAAATAATGTTGAGTTTGGATCAGGATACCTCAGACACAGACAGTAATGTATTATGACATAATGCCCATCTCTTTAAAAAAGAAGAAGAAGAAATAGAATAGAATATTACCCCCGGAAGCCGAGTAACGACGCTGAGACATGTTGTGGATTAAATATGGGTCATTTATTGAATTAACATAAATTTAAATAAATTTGAATACGTCAATTTAAATATTTAAATTCCAAACAAACTAAGGACCTGCAGAGACCAAAACTAACGGGGCGGAAATTCCTACCAGAAAAATTCCTTGGCAACTTTGGGCAAAAACTCCTTGCTGAACCAGGTGAAGGTACCACCTTCACCTGGATCCAAGCCACGTCCCTTCGTTGTGTGGGAGGAGTTCACCCTCCAATCCCCGTGGGAAATTGGATCCGGTGATTCCCATGGACATCCTCTCTCCAATCCCCGATGTTGTTCCAACCTCTAGTTCCTGGAGAGAGGCGGTCCATCACCCTTTGAAGGATGCCCAAAAGGAGCATGCGCAGTCACTTCTAATTACCCATTTCCGCCCCTAACCTGCCAAACCCCAATGACCAAAGGGAGGCCTATACCACTAAGTGCGCCGCACCCCCTAACTAATCCAGTCCGCCCAGTCAGTGTGGAATAGGTGAAAAAACAGCCACCTCTAAAGGGGAGGCTGCAAAAAATTCCTATTCAGCCCCAAGGCGACCTCCTTAGGATACACTGTTGATAGCGGAGGGTGGGCGGGTGTTCGCCTGCAGAGGGAGCCAGAGCAAGGAGGAGGTCCTGTCCGGATCGCCCTTAAATAGGGCGACCCAGGACCTCCCCCTGGACCCAAAAGGCAGCGTGCCACCTTGGCGCGCTGCCAAAAGCCGAACCTCCAGGTTCCAAAGGAACCCAGAAGTCCTGAGCTCAAAGGAGCTGCCACAGCGTCTCTCCCGGCTCCAAAGTAATTTCGGCCGGTGATTTTAAGTCACCGGCCGGGCATTAATGGAAAGGAACTTGGAAGTCTTCTAGTCCAACCCCTCCTTAGGCAGGACATCCTACACCCTTTCAGATAAAGAGTATGTGTGGAAGGCAACAATCCACTCTAATTTTCTTCTCTGATAATTTAGGGATTGTATTTTATATATAATACAGACATTTTCTCCCTGGGACAAAGACTTATATTGAAGATCCAAACAACTAATAAAAACAAAGCAAAAGATTACCCCCCCACCTCAATTTATCCTTCTTAAACAACTAGTAAGAGGGGGAGAGCTAGAGAAACAGAATGCGAGAGACCTAAGTGAGGTTTTGGGGCCACACGTCTGAGGGAAAGGTTGAGAAGGAAGCTGAGGAAAAGGGAGAGAGAGAGACAGAGACAGAGACAGAGAAAGAGAGAAAGAGAGAGGGATGTGTGAGGAAGGCCTGAAGGAAAGGCAGAGAGAGAGAGAGAGAGAGAGAGAGAGGCCTAAAGGAAAAATAAAGAAATATTTTATATTTTTATTTTAAATACATTTTAATAATACTACAAGTCAGATTTTTTAAGAATGGGGAAGAAAAGAGAGACAGCACTCAGCAACACAGAGTTCATCCAAGCCATTAAAGCAGCAGAAAATGGAAGATTATACCACAAACAGATACTCTCTTCCAGTAAGTAACTATCTGCAGTCACTTTAGCAGATAAATTTAAGTTAGGTGACTCATTGGAATGGGAATCACAAACTGAACTTGAAAGCAAAAATGTGTAGAATTTGTGAATTCAATCTGATAGATCTACTACAGTGTTTCCCAACCTTGGCAACTTGAAGATATTTGGAGTTCAACTGGGAGTTGAAGTCCAAATATCTTCAAGTTGCCAAGGTTGGGAAACACTGATCTACTACATACAGAATGTCTGCCAGAGAGAAGGCAATGTATGATAATTCTCCTATCATTAAGGAAGCCCACAATTCCCTCTATGTTCTTTAGAATGAGGCCCTTCCTGAACACCTTTTCAATATTTCCAATACAGGTCTTTTGCTCGGATAAAGTGTGTCCACTCCTGAAACAGAGTCAACAAGAGGGAACTGTGGCTTTAAATCAAGGCTGCAGAGGCCCTCACATCATTATTAATTGGTCCTGAGGAGGCAAGGGAGTTATTTACAAAATGTGTTACCCACATTTGCAGAAACTGCTGAGGATGTGTCAGAAGAAATGCTGGTTGACCTATTCAGGGTATTGCTGGAACCTGAGCAAGTTAATATTACGGTATGAAAAAGATTGGATGATCTAAGGGCCTCATTCTAAAGAGCATTCTTTAACAACAACTCAATCTATAGCAAACCTCTATTTAATTTGGCTCCACTAATCACCTAACCTTGTGACAATATATTTAACCAACAATCTGATTTTACCTCAATAGTAAAAAACAAAAAAGTGAATGCACAGGCTAACTGTGAGATCACTGCACTGATTGACCCAAACTCTGAGAAACAGCTGAAAGACAATGGGTTGCACAGCACAGTGCCCCCTAAAACAACAGACATTCCATTTCACTTGACTTAGAGGTTCCCAAAGCATCATCTCACAAGAGGAGTCCTCAGCTATGCCCATCCAGAAATGGACATAAATCTACTTAAGCTGAAATACCTGTCCATCTGAAAAAAAATCATTCTTGGAGCAGGGGCAGAAGAACACTGGCAATTGAGATGTAGAGGAGCAACAACAAGTTCTGCAACCCATGGGGAGAAACATCAAACCTCACAACTGTGTTTATATGGAAAGCATAGATGATATTGATCTGGTTCCAAAATCAGGTTGACATAGAAACATAGAAACATAGAAGACTGATGGCAGAAAAAGACCTCATCGTCCATCTAGTCTGCCCTTATACTATTTCCTGTGTTTTATCTTAGGATGGATATATGTTTATCCCAGGTATGTTTAAATTCAGTTACTGTGGATTTACCAACCACGTCTGCTGGAAGTTTGAAATATTTCCTCACGTTGCTTTTGATTTCCCCCCCAACTAACTTCAGATTGTGTCCCCTTCTTCTTGTGTTCACTTTCCTATTAAAAACACTTCCCTCCTGAACCTTATTTAACCCTTTAACGTATTTAAATGTTTCGATCATGTCCCCCCTTTTCCTTCTGTCCTCCAGACTATAGAGATTGAGTTCATTAAGTCTTTCCTGATACGTTTTATGCTTAAGACCTTCCACCATTCTTGTAGCCCGTCTTTGGACCCGTTCAATTTTGTCAATATCTTTTTGTAGGTGAGGTCTCCAGAACTGAACACAGTATTCCAAATGTGGTCTCACCAGTGCTCTATATAAGGGGATCACAATGTCCCTCTTCCTGCTTGTTATACCTCTAGCTATGCAGCCAAGCATCCTACTTGCTTTTCCTACTGCCCGACCACACTGCTCACCTATTTTGAGACTGTCAGAAATCACTAGCCCTAAATCCTTCTCTTCTGAAGTTTTTGCTAACACAGAACTGCCAATGCAATACTCAGATTGAGGATTCCTTTTCCCCAAGTCCATTATTTTACATTTGGAAACATTAAACTGCAGTTTCCATTGCTTTGACCATTTATCTAGTAAAGCTAAATCATTGACATGTGGCATTTTTACCATCTAGCCAAGCAATCAAGCCAGACCATCTTTCATCTGAGAACCCCATACAGATGCTGACCTGGAACGTAGCTGGCTGGAAAGGAATGGTCAATAGTGGACTAATGAGCTTTCTCCCTAGATTTGATGTAATAGCCTTTCAAGAAACCTGGCTAACCAAAGCGGATGAACCAGTACAACTGCCAGGCTTTCAGAGATGGGCCTTCCCAGCCCAAAAAACAAAGAGAGACCCTCTGGTGGGCTATGCATTCTTATAAAGCAAGAGTTGCAATGACAGGGGGATAAATTATATAATGAAGATAAATATTCATACTTCCTATCTGTAAAATTTGAATATGAAAAGTTTGAGTTAATACTGGTAAATGTATATATCCCTCCAAAAACATCACAGTATTATAACTCTGACTACTGGTTGGGGTTGGAAATTATCTTAGAAGATATATCTGTATTGTACAGCCATAGTTTTATTGCCAAAATAATTAAATGCTTTGTTGGGTCCTTCTTTGTATGAGCTTTCCTGGAAGAAGGGAGTCCCAGGGGAGGTTTTTGATAACCATTCTCAATGGCTCTCAAGAGACTGCAAAAGTAATGCTGCTAGCCTGCTGCTAGTCTCCTTAATTTTTAAGGGTACTCTCCAAATTCTGGGAGGTAAGGATAAAAATTACATATATCCAAGTCGGCCAATTCAAGCAGTGTGCTGGATCTCTTTTGTGTGACTAGAAATTAAGTTGACCTCTTTTTGGAAGTCATAGTACAACTTACAACAATAGCGATCATCAGCTTGTAAGCATGACATTGCAAGGCTACTTAGATTTTAAACCATATAACATAGCTGACAGATGGCTCACCAAAAAGGTAGAGGTGGCTCAAAATAAAAGGTTAATTTGGGCCAAAGTTGATACTAATGCAAGATTAGATTGCCTTAAAACAGGGAATGCAACAGCAATTGAGTCTATTACTGACTGGCTGTCAGCCTTCAATGCATTCTCTAATCTCTGTAACATCCTGAAGAAACACTTCACAACTAAACCCGCTGCTACAAAAAAAGCCCAAGTAGATAGACCCAATTGGTTTGATCCTGAATGCCAGTGACTGAAAAAGAAATTGAAGGTAGCCATGAGGCTTGCCCAGCGGAACCCTACTGCCCATATACAAGTTGAGATGTTGCAGACAAGAAGGGAATATATATAAAAAAATCATAACATTAAAGAAAAAAAGTTTTCAATCTGGTCAGAACTCAAGTTGGCTGTCAGAAGTCATAACTCAGTAATAATTGCTAAATAAACATTGTTTTCATAGACTATCTGTTGTGATTCTGTCTGAGGCTCCTCAGGGAACGGCTGAACCTCTGCCGGCTCCATGCTCAGAGGGGGAGGAGGAGGAACAGGAGGAGGAGGAGGAGGCCCAGGCAGACGGGGAGGAGGAATATCAGGCCGAGGGAGAGGGAGAACAGCCTGAGTCCCCCGGGGTAGAGCTCTCCCCAGCAAGCAGCCTGGAGTCCTTAGATGAAAATGCACAAGCCATCATCGATCTCAGGCAGAGAAGAGCAGCACAACGAAGGGGACAATTAGCCAGGTATTTCCAGCCCTAAATAGGCAACAACTGGGTTTGGGTGTGGTTCTCCCCAGAAAGGCTGAAAAGGCAGACCCACCCTTCCTGTATTGTGGAGTATTATCTTTGGGAGTCCTGGGACCTGGCTCTGATCTTTGGCGTCTCTGATTCTGGCTTGTGGCCTTGAAGGCTGAAACCTTGGGGGGAAAGGCGTGGGTCTTATTCTCTACAGTGGTGTGTGTGCCAGCAAGAAGTCTGCTGTATTGTCTGGCCGTCAGGACTCTGCTGTGAAGCCTCATAGCCTGCCTGTTGGGAAGAACAGGTTTTTCTCTGTGTTTATTTTTCAAACTATAAAGTGCCTTTGCTTTTACCAGCGTGTCTGGCTGTTTTTTCCAGTTGGTGTTGAAGTCTGGGGACACCCAGACAGAACACTATCCGAACTTAATCTTATTGATATTGATCCGCCATTATTAATCACCTACCTCTTCCTGCAAACATTCACAAATTCACTTTTTCTTTTTCATCATATACCCCTACCATACGACACAACTCAAAAGTCGTTAACTCAAAACTGCCTGCTGCCTCGCAGGCTTACCCCTCTCCCCTCTCTCCCCTATCCAAATCTCACCTTCCTATACTTTTCTCAGCACCCTTTTCACACCTTACTACAATTAATTAACCTAACCTACTCTTGAATTTGTATATATATCCGATCTGAAGTTATGTTATTATATTTGTATACGCTCAACTTTGAATAGAGATGTTATTTCATTATGTATAGTTTATTATCCTATCTTACTATGTATAGTTCCTTATGTTATCCCATTATGTGTTTCTTTTTGTATAGTTTTCCCTTTCCCCCCTTCCCTCCCCCCTTTTCCCTCCTTTTCTTTTTAAAAAATCATTAAACTTTTTAAAAAAAGTAATAATTGAGCTGGCACTCTTTAGGAGGTGTCCTGAAGGAATGGAGATTTGCGTATGATATACCAATCTCTGCTGAGAATTGGGAGAATTATTGTTTATTTGTTTCCATGGAACCTATAGAGAAACTGTCTTTAAGCAGTGATCTAGTAAACCCTAGAACCACCCCTCTCGACCACCAATCTCAGCAATTAGATGGTGATCCAATTGAACAGGTTAACATCTTTGTATATTTAGGCATAACGTTTTCCAAGACTGGATTTTGGGCTTGCCATCATCAATGGAGTACATTTAGAGCAAAAGCCCATTTGAATTTACTGCTTAAACTAAAGAACTTCTAAATTTTCAATCAAATTTTATTCCAATTTCATTTTAAATTGTATTTTATCAAATTCCATTTTAAATTGTTTTTTTAATCAAATGTTAGTAATAATTTGTTACTAACAACAATTAGTACTTACATATAACATACACTTACATATAACAACAAAATCCCATCGCAAATATTTATCTTTTCTTGCACACTTCCTGAAAACTCATGCATCTATCTGTCGCAAATTTCGCAGGCTTCTTTGTTAACATAATCAAAATCACCATGGTGTTTTCTTGGTATGCTTCTTTTCCATGGTAACCACGAATATCTCAAAGTATGGAGCTTTCTTTCCAAACTAAAAGTACATTTCATTTGGAACTATTGAATACCCATCATCCCTTTCTATTGATTGTGGCTTTTGAATTGAAGTAACCATTTTCCCTGTTGTGGAGTTTGCAGGGCTATAGGCTAGACAGAAATGAATTAAAAAAAAACCATAGAAGAAGGGAATGCCAGCTGCCCTTTGAAGCAATTGAAGTTTTATTTATATTAGATAACTTTTTGAAATGATATGAAAGACTTTTATAGGATATCATTATGTGTGTGTGTTTGTGATGATTTTTCTGTTGAAATGTCTGCCTGATGATACCTAACAAGGTTGAAATAGATCTATAACAGGATCCCTTCCTTTTCACTTATCAGCAAAAATATGTAATTATATATACTGCTCAAGAAAATAAAGGGAACACTTAAACAACAGAATACAGTGGTACCTCGAGATACGAGTTTAATTCGTTCCGGACCTGGGCTCTTAAGTCGAGCAGCTCTTATCTCGAACGACTTTTCCCCATAGGAATTAATGTAAATAATTTTAATTGGTTCCAGCCCTCAAAAAACTCACAAAGTTAGTCTAAATTATGCAGAAAGACATGTTTTTAATGAAGAAATGTACATGTACATATAAATGAATAATGAAGTTTCTTTCACTTAACTTGTAAACTTTCTTAAACTTTTAAATTTACATATGTTCAACTTCTCTGCCACCCAATCCTGTAGGACAGAGGTCCCCAACCCTTTTTGCACCAGGGACCGGCTTTAAGCGATCAAGAGAGGAATGGGTGAATGAATGGACGGAGGGTGGGAAGGAAGGAAGGAAAGAGGGAAGGGACAGGAACAGAGGAAGGAAGCAAGGAAACTTATGAAAGGGGAGAGTAAGAGAGGAATGAGTGAAGGGAGGGAGGGAGGGAAGAAGGTGGGAAGGAGAAAGAAAAGAAGAAATAGAGGAAGGGAAGGTAAAAGAGAGAAAGAAAAAGAGCAAGAAAGAAAGCTGCAAGCACCCCCCCGAGCCCTTCAGGCCGGCTGCAACCTTTTAAAACACGTGCACCGCTTCGCAGCTGTCTCCTGAAGCCGAACGCGGAAGTTAGCGTTTGGCTTCAGGAGACAGCTCCTTGGCGCTTGTATCTCGAATTTGGGCTTGTAAGTAGAACAAAAATATCTCTCCCCTCCCAGCTCTTATCTCGAGTTGCTCTTAAGTAGAGCAGCTCTTATGTCGGGGTTCCACTGTATAACTTCAAGTGAGTCAAACCTCTGTGAAATTGAACTGTCCTCTTAGGAAGCAACACTGATTGACAAGAATTTTGCATATTCAGAATTTTTTTGCAGCTTGCAAATCAAAGATGTGCCCATATCAGGTGTGGACAGCTACTTGCACAAGTGCATACTAGGAAAGGGAATAAAAAACTGTATCAAGGAATGCAAAGCACTGTATATTCATTTTTGTACTTTTTTGTGAACTGATAAAGCAAGGAGCCAAATAAAGCTATAGCCAGAAAATGAGAAACGGAATTAATCTAAAATTGACATCCCTCTGTGAAACCAGTAAGATTTGAGCTAAAGAGGCAAAATAAGATTTGGCAGCGTTATAAGAAAGAATTCTTCTATAAATGAAAATGACACCAATTGATAGCATATACAACTAATTTACTGCTCATAAAAATGTATTATATTGCTTCCTATTATTAACCAGTGACTCAAATTGCTGTATCAGTTAGATTATTTTTATCAGCCCTCTCATAATTTTTCCTTTCTGAGTTTTCAGGTGGAATAATAAGTAGAATTTGATCCATAAAGTGGTATAATTTATCTAAAGGATCATGAGTATATGATCTGATGAAATAATTTAAAGACCCTTTATGCATCAATAGCATAAAGTGGTTTCATTTGTTCATTCAGGTTCCCTTAATGTAGCAGTTAATATAATATAACTGCATGAAGCTCTGATTATATTCAGTGGTATGGATATTGCAAAAACCTTAGAAAAATTTCAGAGAAGGGAAATATTTTTTTACAGCTTGGTATTAACTTCAGGTAAATTACTGTACATGTGTGTGTTTATGTGTGTCATTGGGCTGTGGTGGCACAGTGGTTAGAATGCAGTACTGCATTCTACTTCTGCTGCCTGCTGGCTGCCTGCAATTTGCCAGTTTGAATCTCACCAGATTCAAGGTTGACTCAGCCTTTCCTCTTTCAGAGGTTGGTAAAAGGAGGACCCAGATTGCTGGGGGCAATCTGACTCTGTAAACCACTTAGAGAGGGCTATAAAGCACTGTAAAGCTATATATAAGTCTATGTGTTATTGCTATACAAAGCTTTAAAGAAGTACTTCAATGAATTTTGAGCAGAATTCAAAATAATAACCAATAATAACCAACAGCGAGGGGGGGAAGACTTGCCATAAAATGTCTATAATTTTTTGAATAACTCAATTAAAAAGGGAAGGAAGTAGCAATCTGTTGATCAAAAAGTTCCTTGAGCATTTTGGAACTACAACCTTAGATATAAAACCAATAGTGATGGGTGAATCCAACGGTGTTCGGGTTCAGCAAGTTCAGACGAACTTTACGCAAAATTTGTCCGAACCCGAACTCAAACGGGAAATCCCTCCCATGAAGAGATTCCAGGGGCGGAGCTTTGATGTCACCGGCAGGTTGCTAAGGATGCCAAGGTGATCATTTCCTGGATTCCATGGAAATAAAATGAACATGTTTATTTTTACGTGAAAGGACCGCCCTTTGCTTGCAGCGCCGCTGCGGTGTCCTTTTTCGTAAAAATAACAATGTTTATTTTTATGTGAAGACCTCCCTTTGAAGGAGCTGGGGAATCCCTCCTATGAAGAGATTCCGGGGGTGGAGCTTTGACATCACTGGCAGGTTGCTAAGGATGCCAAAGTGATCACTTCCTGGATTCCATTGAATCCAGGAAGTGATCACCTTGGCATCCTTAGCAACCTGCTGGTGACGTCAAAGCTCCGAACGCTGAACATGATCCTGAACTTTGCCCAAAGTTTGAAAAAATTTCAGGTTCGTGTTCGGCATACCAAACATCGCAAAATTCGGTACGGACCCGAATTGTGCGGGTTAGGTTCGCCCATCACTAAAAACCAACAATCTGCATAATGGTGATTATTGTTTCAAAAGATCCAGAATGTTCTTTTCACAAAGAAAATTCAACCAAGTTTTTTCTATAAGTAGAAAATGGTTTTCAGGAAGAATGTATTGGCAATGGATTATGACTGGAGGGGGAAATTTTCTTGGCCCATGGTATGGAAAAGGAGGTGGAAATGATGGGAAAGAATTTAAACCAGGGCATTTGGCTTCATTTTTGACTTTGCGTGGTTTGGTGGAGAGGATGGAAGAAGGAAATACAGTGATACCTCGTCTTACAAACGCCTCGTCATACAAACTTTTTGAGATACAAACCTGGGGTTTAAGATTTTTTTGCCTCTTCTTACAAACTATTTTCAACTTACAAACCCACCGCTGCCGCTGGGATGCCCCACCTCCGGACTTCAGTTGCCAGCGAAGCACCCGTTTTTGCGCTGCTGGGATTCTCCTGAGGCTCCCCTCCATGGGAAACCCCACCTCCGGACTTCTGTGTTTTTGTGATGCTGCAAGGGAATCCCAGCAGGGGAATCCCAGCAGCGCAAAAACGGGCACTTCGCTGGCAACGGAAGTCCAGAGGTGGGGTTTCCCAGCTAGGGGAGCCTCAGTGAAATCGCAGCATTGCAAAAACACAGAGGTCCGGAGGTGGGGTTTTCCATGGAGGGGAGCCTCAGAGGAATCCCAGCAGTGCAAAAACGGGTGCTTCGGCTGGCAAAAGGGGTGAATTTTGGGCTTGCAAGCATTAATTGCTTTTCCATTGATTCCTATGGGAAACATTGTTTCATCTTACAAACTTTTCACCTTAAGAACTTAAGAACCTCGTCCCGGAACCAATTAAGTTTGTAAGACAAGGTATCACTGTAAAAGTAAAGTAAAAGTAGAAGAGAGGATAAAGACCACGGAGCCCTTGAAAATTGCAAGGAAATATAAGGTCCTTCTCTTTTCACCTTCCCTTTTCTATCATGGAAAAAGTTAGAGTAACTTTATAGTGCTCAACTAATTAATGGAAAGGAAAGTATGTTAAATAGATCTAACAGCCTTAATGAAACAATAATAACTTCATCCTTAATAAACATCACAATAATGAAAAAGGGGCAAAAAGAAGATAAAACAAACAGCTTTCTAAAATAAGGTCAACAGTTACAAGATTGTTTCTCTTAATTATGAATGCATCATAAGTAGAACAGAAAGAATTTGCATTCCAGAAATGCCCATGACATTTTCTCCAACTGTTGCAAAGGCAGCAACTTTTCCTTATGAGTAATTTGTTACTGCTTTCCAATAGGAAACAGATTTTCTGCTGCGTAGTCTAAAGCTGAGCTCAAAGGAGTACAGGTGTGCTACCTGAATTGAATTGTCTATGCCCCCAGTTAAGAATAAGGAAAGTTTTCCCCACAACATGAGGAATTAACACTTTTTTCTCCCCCTAGGCCGTTACAACTGTATACATGGTATGTTTGTATGTATGTTTGGTTTTTATATATTAAGGGGTTTTAACTTGCTTTTAGTATTGGATTTTATTGTATATTGTTCATGATTGTTGTTAGCCGCCCTGAGTTTTCGGAGAGGGACGGCATATAAATCCAATAAAACTTTAAACTTTAAACTTTAAACAACATTTTGCTCAGACTTTGGCCAAGGAAGGCCAAGTTAGGAAAAGAGGATAAGCCATTCTTTAAAAGGGAAGAAAATTAGAAAAGAGTTTCTCTTTGGAATCAAATCTCAAACAGAAAGTTTATAATGGCAGTCTCTATTCTGTCATTAATTGTTAAACATCCATATGATTTATTAGGAATTATTTATTAGGAATGATTGAGTCTGTCATCCAAATCTCCATAACATGGCAACTCCAAACCTCAACTAGCAAATGCTCTGTCCTAAACATTGGGAAAAAGAATCTGAACTCCAAATACGAACTGAATAATCAAATTATCACAGATAATCCCCACTCGGTTAAAGATCTCAGTATACTAACAACAAAAGATTTAAGTGCCAAAGCCCACTGCAACAACATAGCCAAGAAGGCTTCAAGAGTTGTAAACCTAATCCTATGTAGCTTCTGCTCTGGCAATATCACACTACTTACCAGAGCTTACAAAACTTTTGCCAGACCCATCCTCGAATACAGCTCATCCATTTGGAACCCATATCGCATCTCAGATATCAACACCCTTGAAAATGTCCAAAGATACTTCACCAGAAGAGCCCTTCACTCCTCCACTCGAAACAGAATACCCTACGAGACTAGACTTTCAATCCTGGGCCTAGAAAGCCTAGAACTAAGACGCCTTAAACAAGATCTAAGTATTGCCCACAAGATCATATGCTGCAACGTCCTGCCTGTCGGCGACTACTTCAGCTTCAACCACAACTCAAGAGCTCACAACAGAGTCCAAACTTGACTGTAAAAAATATGACCAGTCCCTTAAGTTTTAAATCCATGATGTTCGCCTTCTGCCTTTTTCTTCCAATCCATCTCATTGGAGAAGACTAAATCAGAAAAAAGAAAAATATTTGAATAACTCTACCTCATCACACCTTGCTATGAGGAAATTATCAGGAATGAAAAGGGATTTCCAGAAATATAACCTTTGTGAAGCAAAACATTGATTAGAAAGAGAGTTTTAAAAGTCTTGGTTAATTTAAACATTTTATATTTATTGAACCTGCCCAAAGGGTAAAAAAATGTTGTCAAGTTATATAATAACAAGTTATAT
The DNA here is from genome assembly GCF_031021105.1 of Erythrolamprus reginae. Taxonomy (NCBI): domain Eukaryota; kingdom Metazoa; phylum Chordata; class Lepidosauria; order Squamata; family Dipsadidae; genus Erythrolamprus; species Erythrolamprus reginae. Next base: position 110,310,023 of record NC_091953.1, on the reverse strand, counting down.
AATAACTAACTAAGTTATATAATAACTATATAAGATGCTATGGAAATCCTTGGTACTCTTTTTTCTAGAGGAATGGAAAGCTGAAGGAGCTGAGTTTGTTTTTTCTTTTTAAAATCCAATGAAAAAAGCATGTTTGTTTTAGTGTTTGTTTGAAGTTATACAATTACAGCTTTTCAAAAAATCTGTTTACATAGGCAAGGCAGTCAGATTTAAAAGGAAGGAAGAAGGAGATTTCGGTCTTTTCCACTACTACAGTAGTTGCCAAGTTGAAACAAATAAACAAAACTAGATGAGTTTAAAAAACATTGCAAAGAATGTATTTATTTCAATGCTGAAATCATTTACCTCCTTCTTTTAGGCAATGATTTTTTTATGCAGTGTAGTACATATGAATTAAAATATCCTTGTCCTGCTATTTGGTAGGTTTTTCGAAACTCAATCTGTTTCTCTGTGGGTATTCCCCTTCATATGATAATAGATCGTGCCAATAATCTTCTATGTACTGTACAAAAGATTTTTATTGTTTCATTGTAAACAGCCCATGTAATATGTGGGTTACATTTATGATGTCCATACCCAATGGTGATAACTTGATGGTTTCCAGAGGTTTCAATTCATAAGTTCACTAACCTTCACAGTCACTGTCACTTATGTGACTTGTAGTCCTAAGTTTCTAGCCCACTGCAACAATATAGCCAAGAAGGCTTCAAGAGTTGTAAACCTAATCCTATGTAGCTTCTGCTCTGGCAATCTCACACTACTTACCAGAGCTTACAAAACTTTTGCCAGACCCATCCTCGAATACAGCTCATCTGTTTGGAACCCATATCGCATCTCAGACATTAACACCCTTGAAAATGTCCAAAGATACTTCACCAGAAGAGCCCTTCACTCCTCCACTCGAAATAGAATACCTTACGAGACTAGACTTTTAATCCTGGGCCTAGAAAGTTTAGAACTAAGACACCTTAAACAAGATCTAAGTATTGCCCACAAGATCATATGCTGCAACGTCCTGCCTGTCAGCGACTACTTCAGCTTCAACCACAACACAAGAGCACACAACAGATTTAAACTTAATATTAACCGCTCCAAACTTGACTGTAAAAAATATGACTTCAGTAACCGAGTTGTCGAAGCATGGAACTCATTACCGGACTCCATAGAGTCATCCCCAAACCCCCAACACTTTACCCTTAGATTATCTACGGTTGACCTATCCAGATTCCTAAGAGGTCAGTAAGGGGCGAGTACAAGTGCACTAGAGTGGCTTCCGTCCCCTGTCCTATTGCTCTCCTATATCTCCTATACCTTTCTTCTATTCATATATCTCTTTTTCTATTCTTTCATTGATATGTTCTATTCCTATATCTTCTCTTCTATTCTTTCTTAGATATATTTTACTATGAGTATCTCCTCTATAACCTTCATCATGTATTTTACTATGTATAATATATATATATATATATATATATATATATATATATATATATATATATGTCACATGTTTAAGCTGAATTTGAAAATTATAAATTAAAATTATATATATATATATGACAAAATAAATAAATAAATAAATAAATAAATACTTCCCCCCATAAACTTCCTTCACCTCAATCTACAAGAGCATCATGATAATCTTCTGTAGAGAGGAGCCAATTCAAGAGGTAAGAAAAGGGATCAATAAAACTTATATGAATGGAATTCTGCTCATATAACGTTGAATTTTTAAAATCATTCTGAGTGCTCTGAAATGGAGATAGGAGTGAAGACTGAACACAACATTTCAGACAAAAATGGAACTCACAGCACTACCTCTTGTAGATTAAGAATCAAACAAATCACTTATTTGTCCTATGAAAAGTTCAACAGCTCAGGTTGTAGATTAGCAATACGACAGTTAATTCAAAATGAGAGGCATAGATTTTTTTATTTTTATTTATTTGTATCACCCCCCCCCAATATTTTGAAAAAAAAAAGAATAAGAAAAAACCAAGGTGGCAAATATATCCAACATACCTTCCATCTTCTATTTCCCCCAAAAACAATCCTCTGAGTCCAAAGCTGGCTTTCATGGCTAAGGTTAGCCTAGAACTCATGGTGTCCTCCTTTCTAGGCTGGTGCCTTTACCAGTAGACCAAACTGAGTTTTCATAGAATCTCAGGAAGATATGATACGGTTATAGAAGTAGATATTTCCACCATGCTTTGTATGCAATTTTTTTGGTGAAGTTTGCAATTAGGGATAATTATTTTATGAAAAGTAGCATAGATGTTCTATTTACACCATCCTTTATTTTTAATTGTTATAGCACTCTTTGGCTTCCAAAAAGAAATGGATATGAAGATTTCAGCTAGAGTGTTTTCTGACAATAATTTTTAATACTTATTCCCTCCCCACTTCTGCAAGTGGTTCTGCATTTTTGTTCAGGAAAAAAAAAGCATAAGAGAAGCAAAGAGGAAAAATAGGTCTTTGGAAAACAATATTTTAAGCCTATTGCTTTTTAGAGCTGGAAGTTTTAAAAATAGTTTGTCTAATTCCCTGCTGTATATCACCAGTCTCAGCACTTTTATGCGGAGGTGCAGAAGGCAAGGATATAAAGAGATTTAATTCTAGAATTTGAAATGAACTCTCATTTCTCTCACCCCTTTGCATTTACACCCCCCCCCAAGTAGGAAGAGTGAAGGAAACCCTGAGGAAATTTAAAGCAGCTTCTTCATTTAACATTACTCCAAGAGTAGCTTTGTGTGACAAACTGAAAAATCTTTGCCGGGTTGACTTAACTTCTGGTCACAATTCAAAGTGTTGGTTATGACCTATAAAGCCCTTCATGGCACCGGACCAGATTACCTCAGGGATCGCCTTCTGCTGCACGAATCCCAGCAACCAGTTAGGTCCCACAGAGTGGATCTTCTCCTGGTCCCGTCAACCAAACAATGTCACTTGGCGGGACCCAGAGGAAGAGCCTTCTCTGTGGTGGACCCGACCCTCTGGAACCAACTCCCCTCAGAGATTAGAATTGCCCCCACCCTCCTCGCCTTTCGTAAGCTTCTTAAAACCCACCTCTGCCGCCAGGCATGGGGGAACTGAAATACACTTCCCCCTAGGCCTTTACAATTTTATGCATGGTATGTCTGTATGTATGGTTGCTTTTTATATAATGGGTTTTTAACTGTTTTTAGTATTGGATTTTGTTATACTGTATACTGTTTTATTGCTGTTGTTAGCCGCCCCGAGTCTGCGGAGAGGGGAGGCATACAAATCCAATAAATAATAAATAAATAAATAAATAAATAAGAACAAGCAATTCAAATGCCATGCTTAGTCTTGCCTTATTCTGAATGGTTACAGAGCGAATTCAAGACAGAAAAGCAGAGCTGCCTTTGTCAATAAATCACACAGGTCCTCTCTGCAGATAGCCCAGAGCTGGCAAGAGACAGTTTGTGAAATGCCAATTGACATCCGCCACTTGGATAACAGTCAATTACACTCAGTTGGTACCTGGGATGTCAAGCAAAGCAGGTGATTATTTTTATCAGTAGGCAATGAAAACAAAACACTGTTATTATGTGGAATCTCTCTGGCTCCCAGATCTCTGCAGTGTTGTTATTTCGAGGCAAATCATGGAGATAACAACCCTGCTGGCAGAGTGACTTGCAAAAGAAAATGCTTAAATCAGGTCTGGCTTACGGTATTTATCTTTTTTGTATTAAACATGACACGGATGGTAAGATGCCTCATTGCAGTAAAGTTTTTATTTATTATTAGGATTCTCATGTGATTCTAAAAATATTTAGTTGCTGAAACAGTACTTTGCAACTCTTGCTTGAAATGGGAGTTGACTGCTTTGGGAGAGGATGCAAGGTCTCCTGCCTTGAAACAAAAGTAATGGGCAAGTGATTAAAGGGACCGCCTTCTGCCGCACGAATCCCAGCGAACAATTAGGTCCCACAGAGTTGGCCTTCTCCTGGTCCCGTCGACTAAACAATGTCATTTGGCGGGTCCCAGGGGAAGAGCCTTCTCTGTGGTGGCCCCAACTCTCTGGAACCAGTTCCCCCCAGAGATTAGAACTTCCCCCACCCTCCTTGCCTTTCGTAAACTCCTTAAAACCCACCTCTGCCGTCAGGCATGGGGGAATTGAGACATTCCCCCAGGGCCTATACAATTTATGTATGGTATGTTTGGGTGTATGTCTGCTTTAATAACGGGTTTTTAAAAATGTTTTTAAATTATTAGATTTGTCATGAATTGTTTTATTGTTGTTGTGAGCCGCCCCGAGTCTACGGAGAGGGGCGGCATACAAACCTAATAAATAAAATAAATAAAAATAAATAATAAAGTATCTTATCCAATATGGACACATATTTTGTGCAGAAACTGAAAAATGCAGTGTCTTTGGTATATTTCAAAAGCAGGTTTTTCCTCGGATGTGGAGAACAGCTAAGTTTGAGGAAGGCCTCAATTAACTAACTCGAGAAGCATCTGCAGATATATTAAAAAGAAAATAAACATGGAGACTTGTTCTTCAGGAACAGAATCTTCAGAATATTTTTTTTTTAACTTCACAAATCACCTGACGGATAGGTATGGCCCGGAATGAAAGGCCAATCTCGCCTTTTTCTTCTGTGACTAGACATCTTAATGATCTGAATATAGAAATACCTTTAATTTTCCCAGTGGGTGGAAGCGGAAGAAAAAAGAAGTAGAACATGGTGATTGATGATGAAGCAAATGGTTGTCTCTGTACATTTTTTGGCTGTTAGAAAAAACAAAAGATGAGAGACCCATGGGAATGCCTTTTGAAGATGCTCAAAGTATTTTTAATGTAGCAATTCTCTAATCTTGTTGGTTCCCTTCATCTTTTATGAAAGAGCCTTTTGGAATTTCAGCATCCCATTGCTGGGGCAAGAGTTTGCAGTTGGAAGGTTCACTAGCACTACTAAATATCTCATAGTTTGTATATCTTTAAATATGAATGAATTGTATTTTTTTAAAATATGGATGAGCCTGCAAACACATTCCAATGTATGCAAACTAGGAAAGTGTGAAAATTTATTTGTATCCCACCTTGATTGTTATTATAAATAATAATTATAAATTGTTTGCTGCCTTGAATTATAAATAATAGTCATTTCTGCACAACTATAATTTTTTTCTATGGTATTATTTTCTGGTGGGATCTCCTTATTTTTCCAGAATTGTGCAATTCAAAGCAGCAAACAAACCTAACACTTCTTCTTCCTCTTATATTTCCTACAACTACCCTGTAAGGTGGATGAGCGTGACTGACCAAAAGATACCAAGCCAGCTTTCATACCTAAGGCAAGACTAGAACTCATAGTTTCCTGGTTTTTACCACTAGACCAATTGTTGTCTATTTTATAATGATAACTTGATGTGCCTGGGTATTTATTCATCCCAATCCTATATTAGACAACAGGGAATAGTTTTTGAGGTGATTATCTGCATTAGCAGGCACCTCTTCTGACAACTTGCCCTCATTGCTTGAGGCTGAGGGCCTAGGTCAGTGATGGCAAACCTTTTTTTCCTTGGGTGCAAAAAGAGCATACATGCACGCTATCGTACATGCGCAAGTGCCTGGGGAGGGTGAAAACAGCTTCCCCCGCCCTCTGGAGGCCTTCTGGAGGCCCTCTGGAGGCCCTCTGGAGGCTGGAAGCAGCCTGTTTCCCAACTTCTTGCAGGCCCAGTAGGCTCATGTTTCACCCTCCCCAGGCTCCAAAGGCTTCCCTGGAGCTGGGCGAGGGCAAAAATGCCCTCCCCACCATAGGCTCTCTGGAAACCAAAACCGCTCTCCCAGAGCCTCTGTGTGAGCCAAAAATCAGCAGGCTGGCACACACATGCACATTGGAGCTAAGTTAGGGCAACAGCTCACATGCCAGCATACATGTCTCCATGTGCCACTTGTGGCACCTATGCCATAGGTTTACCATCAGTGGCCTAGGTGGTTTATTTTTTATTTTTTTATTTTTAAAGAATAAATCCCTCTTGCCAGAGGGCGCCCCCTTGTAAGGTATGCACACTCACACTATACCCACAACCACACACACACACACACATATATATATATATTCATTATATATATGTATAGGTAGACAGGTAAAGATGATATAGAGATTGATTAGATAGAATAGCTAGCTAGCTAGCTAGCTAGAAAGACAAATAGATAGCTAGATATATAGCTAGATATATAGCTAGATATATAGCTATATAGCTATACAGTGATCCCCCGCTCGTTGCGAGGGTTCCGTTCCAGGACCCCCCGCAACGAGCGGGTTTTCGTGAAGTAGCGCTGCGGAAGTAAAAACACCATCTGCGCATGTGCAGATGGTGTTTTTACTCCCACAGCGCTAGCGAGGAGCCGAAGATTGGGGGCGGCGCGGCTGTTTGCCGCCGGCATGGAGGGCTTCCTAGCAGCCCCCCAAACCCGGGTTGGGGGTCCGGGGGGCGCTGGCTCTCGCCGCTTTCGAGCTGAATCCGGGAGCGAATTCGCTCCCGGATTCAGCTCGAAAGCGGCGAGAACGAACGGCAAGGAACGGCTTTTCCACGCCGTTCATTCTCGCCGCTTTCGAGCTGAATCCGGGAGCGAATTCGCTCCCGGATTCAGCTCGAACGCGGCGAGAACGAACGGCAAGGAACGGCTTTTCCACGCCGTTCATTCTCGCCGCTTTTGAGCTGAATCCGGGAGCGAATTCGCTCCCGGATTCAGCTCGAAAGCGGCGAGAACGAACGGCAAGGAACGGCTTTTCCACGCCGTTCATTCTCGCCGCTTTCGAGCTGAATCCGGGAGCGAATTCGCTCCCGGATTCAGCTCGAAAGCGGCGAGAACGAACGGCAAGGAACGGCTTTTCCACGCCGTTCATTCTCGCCGCTTTCGAGCTGAATCCGGGAGCGAATTCGCTCCCGGATTCAGCTCGAAAGCGGTGAGAACGAACGGCAAGGAACGGCTTTTCCACGCCGTTCATTCTCGCCGCTTTCGAGCTGTATCCGGGAGCGAATTCGCTCCCGGATTCAGCTCGAAAGCGGCGAGAACGAACGGCAAGGAACGGCTTTTCCACGCCGTTCATTTTCGCCGCTTTCGAGCTGAATCCGGGAGCGAATTCGCTCCCGGATTCAGCTCGAAAGCGGCGAGAATGAACGGCGTGGGCGGGCGAAGGGCGGGCGGCAGCGAGGAGTTTGCGTGGGCGGTGGGGAAACTCCTCGCTGACGCCAGCAAGAGGGGGAAGACTCAGGGAAGCCGCCCAGCAGCTGATCTCCCGGTTGCCATCTACGCATGCGTGCCCACGGGCACGCATGCGTAGATGGTATTTTGACTTCCGGGTTGAAAAATAGCGAAGTACCCTGTTCGCAATGGTTGGGGACGCAATAAACGGGGGATCACTGTATAGCTATATAGCTATATAGCTAGCTAGCTAGCTAGCTAACTAGATTGATAGATTGATTGATTGATTGATTTACAGTTTTACTATCTTAGTTTACTTGTACTGGTCCATGACTTTGTATTATTCATTAATTAAATTCATTAGAAATAGCATCCAGCTTTGTTTTTGACCCTGGCCACACTAGGTTGATTGATCAAAGAAACTCCACCACAAACATCAAAATTACAAAGTAGTAATTTTCTGTTGGCATGACAATTTTTTCAATAAAAAATTCAATACCTGCTGCGCCGGGGTGGCGCAGCAGGTAGAGTGCTGTACTGCAGGCCACTGAAGCTGACTGTGGATCTGTAGGTCAACGGTTCAAATCTCATCACCGGCTCAAACTTGACTCAGCCTTCCATCCTTCCGAGGTGAGTAAAAGGAGGATCCGAATTGTGGGGGCAATAGGCTGGCTCTTTTAAAAAGTGCTATTGCTAACATGTTGTAAGCCGCCCTGAGTCTAAGGAGAAGGGCGGCATAAAAATCGAATAAATAAATAAAATCGAATAAATAAAAAAGTCCCTCTTTAAGAATGACATTAATTGAATGCCATGGAAAGTTTTCTTTCCAACTCAACTGACCTCCATATCTGTTCTTTTCCTTACTTTCTCTATTTGATCAGTTTTTATTTCCTTGTGTAATACTCGGCAACAAGGTTAAAAAGAAAGATCCCTGAAAAACAAAATATTATTCCATATAAGTTTACAATTGTGAATGAACCTCCATTATTCTTTCAGCAAATTTTTCTTCCAGTGTTTTAAACATAGAAACATAGAAACACAGAAGACTGACGGCAGAAAAAGACCCCATGGTCCATCTAGTCTGCCCTTATACTATTTTCTGTATTTTATCTTAGGATGGATCTATGTTTATCCCAGGCATGTTTAAATTCAGTTACTGTGGATTTATCTACCACGTCTGCTGGAAGTTTGTTCCAAGGATCTACTACTCTTTCAGTGAAATAATATTTTCTCATGTTGCTTTTGATCTTTCCCCCAACTAACTTCAGATTGTGTCCCCGTTTTCTGAAAAAAGTGTAGCTTTCACCTGCAAGTGTAGCTGATACAGTGATACCTTGTCTTACAAACTTAATTGGTTCCGGGAGGAGGTTCTTAAGGTGAAAAGTTTGTAAGACAAAACAATGTTTCCCATAGGAATCAATGGAAAAGCGATTAATGCGTGCAAGCTCAAAATTCACCCCTTTTGCCAGCCGAAGCGCCCGTTTTTGCACTGCTGGATAATCCCAGCATCGCAAAAACAAGCGCTTCGCTGGCAACGAAAGTCCGGAGGTGGGGTTTCCCAGCGAAGGGAGCATCAGTGAAATCGCAGCATCGTAAAAACACCAAAGTCCTCGAAACCCCACCTCCAGACCTCTGTGTTTTTGCGATGCTGCGATTTCACTGAGGCTCCCCTCGCTGGGAAACCCCACCTCTGGACTTTTGTTGCCAGCGAAGTGCCTGTTTTTACGCTGCTGGGATTCCCCTGCTGGGATTCCCCTGGAGCATCACAAAAACACGGAAGTCTGGAGGTGGGGTTTTCCATGGAGGGGAGCCTCAGGGGAATCCCAGCAGCGGAAAAATGGGCGCTTCGCTGGCAACGGAAGTCCGGAGGTGTGGCATCCCAGCGGCGGCGGTGGGTTTGTAAGGTGAAAATAGTTTGTAAGAAGAGGCAAAAAAATCTTAAACCCCGGGTTTGTATTTCGAAAAGTTTGTATGATGAGGCGTTCGTAAGATGAGGTATCACTGTATTCTCATTATTATGATGGGACTCTTGGATTGTATTTTGCGATTGATTTCCTCAAATAAGAAGTGAAATCTTGTACTGGTTGGCATCTAATTACAAGTGGGAAATATTGTACAGGTGTTATCTTGTTATGAACCATAATGTTCTTGAAAATCTATGAGGCATTTCAAATCTCTGGAGGGGAAATAGATCTCCGTAGCACAGCAGTTTGGCTAGGAGGCACATCTGGCATATAATCATGTGCATCTTGAAAAAAAGGTCCTGTTAAATTTCAATCTGGTTTTGGGTAGACCTTGACTTTACAAATTTAAGCTGGCAACTGAATGTCATTTATGACAAAATTCCGATTGGTTTGTATGGTGCACACAAAGAGGAGAGAACAAAAATTTCAGAAGCTGCCAATTTTGTGAGCTCTCTCACCTTTTCTTCTTACAGATTTATTTTTTCATATGTTATCCAGATTTTATACTCTGGTGTATACGTTGTTCCTCTATTTACTGGGAGAGTAGAGATAGAATTTCATATTGTGATCTGAAATAATTCTTGGCAGACTTTTTTTCCCCATTTGTCAAACAGACTCATGGTTTCTTATAACATTCCTATTAAAAATGGTACAGGTTGCTTTAACACTTTGGGAATAGAATGAATTCATTTTGTTTCTCACATTTTGGTTGGCACTAAGATTCAGGCTAATTAGGATCCATATTTAGGTCAAATTTAATCACTGTTGTTTTTTCGTGATGAGGAGCTTAAAAAGCAGACAGAGTCCTAAACTACCTCCGAGCTTCTGGTAACAGCAGGTTTCATGCAGATGAATGACTTTTATATTTATAATAGTCTAATAATCTCTGGGTTTCCACTACTTTTGTCAATTCTTTTATCTTATTTTTTTTTAAATTCTTTTTTTTAATTGAATTTTTAAAAAAAGACAAACAAAAACATACAACACTAAACATTTAAGGAGCTACCATTGCTCTGCTTGCCGTAGAAGTCTATCTAATACAGAAATATAAAAAATCCTAACTGTAATCAGATCTAAGCAGAAATACCACACATATAAGTTACATTCTTATTAAATTCAACTCTATATTTTTAATATTAAACTTATTAATTAAATTTCTTTATATTTTAAAATATTCTATACTTATACAAAAGGAGAAGGAAAAGGAAAAAAAAATTAATTAGTAATACTATTTACCATTTCATTCTATATTATAATTAATTATTAATACCATTTTTAAAATTCCACCAATCGTATACTTTTGTCTTATAAGGGAGAGAAAAATCCAGGCTATCAGAATCCAGTTATTTTTCTTGAGTGCTCATATGTAAGGGGCGTACATAAGTGCACCGGTGTGCCTTTCGTCCCTTGTCCAATTGTCTTCTTTTCTCTCACTTTTCATATATATTTTCTTCCTTTCATATATCCTCTCCTATAAGTTCACTTTTACCCTTATTTATATTACTACATATAATACATGTCTATTTTTCTTCCTATGTATTTATGTATTGGACAAATGAATAAATAAAATAAATAAATAAAAATCAACCAGCAAATGTTCTACCCTCCACATCAGCAAAAAGAATCCGAACCTCATATATAAACTGAATAAACAAAATCTCACAGCCAACCCCCACTCAGTAAAAGACCTTGGAATACTAATATCAAATGATCTAAGTGCCAAAGCCCACTGCAACAATATCGCCAAAAAGGCTTCTAGAGTTGTTAACCTGATCCTACGCAGCTTCTGCTCTGGCAATCTCAAGTTACTCACCAGAGCCTACAAAACTTTTGCCGGACCCATCCTTGAATACAGTTCATCTGTCTGGAACCCATACCACATCTCGGACATCTTTAATACATTAAATTTCATTTTGTTCTGGGTAAGAATTGAGTCCAAGTTCACCTTAATAAAGACAATCAGTTCACCTTTTGTATCAATGCCTCTTCCTAAATGAAGAAAACAGCTCTGGTTTTGTACAGATGCCAGATTACGTTTTCCCCCAAGCTAGAAAAATGTTATTCCTCAGATTTTGGCATGAATACATAGATATTTTCTCTCTTTTTTGCCTTTGAAAAATCACTAAGGGAAGAAAGCTTGAAATGAAATGTAGAAATTCAGGATAAAGGGAAAGTCAGCATCAGTTTTCGATCTATAGGTGTAAAAATGCAGGCAGAACTGGAGGGCAGAGTTAAATGAGCCATAAGTTTGGAGTCATTGCCATAAGATAACCAATTCCAGCCCTCTGGCAATTCTGTTGATCCCTATCCATTGCCAATTTAGCACTGACCATTACTTAACTAGATTCTTGATTATAGGTCACATCAACAAACTCTTCTGTGATTTGAATCCTGTGAATGTTTTTGATTATTTGTGCCTGACAGTTGGGCTTCTTTTATATCTAGTTAAACATTGTAACATTTATCAGGTTTTTTGGAAGATGCTTCTCAGTGAAACGTGCATGGTGCATACCATATGTTTTGGACTATAAGATGCATTGGTGTATAAGATGCACCTTAATTTTAGTAGAGGAAAATAGGGAAAATGATCTAACTACCAGGTACAGAGCACTGCACACCAAGACAACTAGACACAAGAACAGTTTTTTTTCCCGAACGCCATCACTCTACTAAACAAATAATTCCCTCAACACTGTCAGACTTTCTACTAAATCTGCACTTCTATTCTACTAGTTTTTCTCATCATTCCTTTCACCCATTTCCTCCCATGTTGACTGTATGGCTGTAACTTGTTGCTTATATCCTAAGATTTTTATTAATATTGCTTCTTCATTGCTTATTTGACCCCTATGACAATCATTAAGTGTCGTACCACATGATTCTTGACAAATGTATATTTTATTTTATGTACGCTGAGATCATATGCACTAAGACAAATTCCTTGTGTGTCCAATCACACTTGGCCAATAAAAATTCTATTCTATTCTATTATATTCTATTCTATTCTATTCATCTGGCTAGCATCCTTAGTCTGTTCATCTTCAGCACATTATTTTATTCCCCGGTTAGGTTAAAAAAATCCTTTTTCACGGGGAGTAGCAATGAAAACAAGCCTGAAAGACTTAGGGCTGGGAAAAATATTCTTCAGAGGGTGTAGAAAGCTGGGAATATCATTAACACCCAGTTAGGGCGGGGGTGGGGGGAAGCATAGAAAAAACTACATTCGGAGTATAAGACGTACCCAAATTTTCAGCCTCTTCTAGGGAGGAAAATGGTACGTCTTACACTCCAAAAAATACGGTATGTTAGGGTGACACTATCATCACTCTTTGTTATGTATTGACAGTTTGTACATGGTTTCACCCAGGTCCGGTATTTGAGCAGGAGAATGCACAAATACGATTGGTTGTTGTATCTGACATCTCCTATAATATTGCTGGTGGTCTTCATCCCCCGGCGCTTTTGCAGGAGGCCCGGGGGACACGGCTACTGGCGTATCCGCCATTTTGGTAAAGGCTGAGATCTTGCGAGGCTTCGCGAGATCTCGGCCGAAATCTTGGGTGGCTTGGCCACCCGATGACGAGTCCAGGGTGGAGCCAGCCAGCTCTATAAAAGGGCTGGCTGGCTCGGAATTCTTCCTTTTCACCCGGACTCGTCAGAGCAAACACCCACCCGCCCTCCCTATCTTACAGTGTGCCACTGTGGGTCGCCCTAGGGGGCGGAATATTCCACACTGAGGTGACGGATAAGCGACTAGAGGGTGCTTTGCCCCTGTTTAGGTTAATTGGCTTACCTTTGGTCATTTGGGTAGGCAGGTTAAGGGCGGAAAACTGGGTGGTGGTTTAGCAACTGCGTGTTCTCCGTTGGGCATCTTTGGGGATGATTGACAGGTTCTCTCCAAAGGCTTGTGGTTCGAGCGACCTGAGCAATTGGGGGGAACCTGTCTTTGGGTCCCGCCCATTTAATTCCCCTTGTAGGGGTTAGCCGGCGGGACCTCCCACATGCAAGTGCATGGCAATGTCTCAGGTGAGGGAGGGGTCCCTCACCTGGATTAGCATGGAGCTACGCCCATAAGTTGCCCCGGAAGTTTTTCTGATGTCATTTTCCACCCCGGAAGCAATTGTTTGACCCTGCGGGTCCATTTTAGGGTTATAGTTAATTATGCTAATTATGCTAATTTATTAAATAAATTATGCTAATTTAATTAATAAAAATGACCCAGTTTTAAATCCAGCTCTTGTGTCCGTATCGTTACTCCGCCTCTCCTGCAAAAGGGCTAGCTCTCAGACTGCAATTGCTGAGTAAAGAGCTATTCTGAAGTCTGTCTCCTGTCATCATTCCCACTACTTAATACTCTTCTTCCAGGTGTTTCCAGATTAGGGCTCAATTTGATTTTATGAGTCCTACACTGGAAGAATGTTTTTATATTATTTTAAGTATTCCTGTGTCATATATTATTATATTTTGATGATTTGGTTGTTTTGAATTTTTTTTATCAGAAATGTTGGTGTTTTGTAATCTACCCCTACCAATTTTTGATTATTCATTCGAGTAGAACTGTAATAAGAAAACTAACAAAGAATCTGAATTATTTGCCTTCTGTGTTTTCCCCAAGATCTAGTTATATTTATTACTCAGCAGTATGTATGTATGTGTGCACATGTGTATTAGCTTTTAACCCCAATATCTCTAAAAATCAAACATTACACCATGGCTTATAGTGGCTACATTTTTATTCAGTGTAATGGCTTCACATATCTGGCAATAGGAAAAGCTATGTTAAATGAAAGCTCATCTTAGAGAAATCATGTTTTTTCTTTCTGGCAGTCCTATTTGGGGGTGGGGAGAGAAAAGGATTATTTCTTCTCTATGACCAGCTTTCTCAGATATTTTCCAGAAAAAAAAAATCAATAATCCTCCAAGTTGTGCTGCTTCATCTCACTGAGAATTGCCTTGGAAATGTCAGAGGCTGTAGACAGTCAATCATCTTGCCTTTGGAGACTGGCACATACAAGGCCTGAAGATCACACATATTGTTTCCTTAAGTTTCAGTTGCTTAACTATCACTGGAACTTGCCTTGGAGGGAAAGCAAAGCAGTGATACCCTGTCACTCACAGCTTTGCTCTCTGTTCAGCATAACAGAAGAGGAGGTGATATTAGCCATGATGTTTCTGATTTGCTTTATCTGTAATTACATAAACCAGGACTTTCTCTGACCAGCTTTTCCTCCTGTTCTTTCCTTTCTAGGAGCCTCCTCTTTTAAGATTCACAATTTTTTTTTCTTAAAACCCGCCAAATTTATTTATTTATTTATTTATTATTTATTATTTATTATTTATTATTTATTATTTATTATTTATTATTTATTATTTATTATTTATTATTTATTATTTATTATTTATTATTATTTATTTATTTATTTATTTATTTATTTATTTATTTATTTATTTATTTATTTATTTATTTATTTATTTATTTATTTATTTATTATTTAGATTTGTATGCCGCCCCTCTCCGCAGACTCGGGGTGGATCACAACAAAATGAAACAATTCATAACAAATCTAAATTATAGTTTAAAATATTTAAAAACCCCATTTACTAAACAAACATACATACAAACATACCATTCATAAATTGTATATGCCCGGGGGAGGTGGGTTTTAAGGAGCTTACGAAAGGCAAGGAGAGTAGGGGCAGTTCTAATCTCCGGGGGGGAGTTGGTTCCAGAGGGCTGGGGCTGCCACAGAGAAGGCTCTTCCCCTGGGGCCCGCCAACCGACATTGTTTAGTTGACGGGACCAGGAGAAGGCCCATTCTGTGGGATCTAATCGGTCGCTGGGATTCGTGCGGCAGAAGGCGGTCCCGGAGATATTCTGGTCCAATGCCATGAAGGGCTTTAAAGGTCATAACCAACACTTTGAATTGTGACCGGAAATTGATCGGCAACCAATGCAGACTGCGTAGTGTTGGTGAAACATGGGCATACCTAGGTAAGCCTGTGACTGCTCTCGCAGCTGCATTCTGCACGATCTGGAGTTTCCGAACACTTTTCAAAGGTAGCCCCATGTAGAGAGCATTACATTAGTCGAACCTCGAGGTGATGAGGGCATGAGTGACTGTGAGCAGTGAGTCCCGGTCCAGATAGGGCCGCAACTGGTGCACCAGGCGAACCTGGGCAAACGCCCCCCTCGCCACAGCTGAAAGGTGGTTCTCTAATGTGAGCTGTGGATTGAGGAGGACGCCCAAGTTGCGGACCCTCTCTGAGGGGGTCAATAATTCCCCCCCCAGGGTAATGGAAGGACAGATGGAATTGTCCTTGGGAGGCAAAACCCACAGCCACTCCGTCTTATCCGGGTTGAGTTTGAGTCTATTGACACCCATCCAGGCCCCAACAGCCTCCAGACACCGGCACATCACTTCCACTGCTTCGTTGACTGGAATGCATTTTAAATTTCCTTATAGAAACTTAAGAAGTAAAGTATTACTTCTATAAGCTACAGCCATTAGTTAGCCACTCAAGTGGTGCTGCCTACCCTTATTTTTCCTCCCACTGGGAGGAATTGGTCTGCAACCAATTTTAAGAGAAAAGCCATTTCCTAGACTTTGCGGAATAGTCTTCATGCTATCTGGTTCTATAAGTTTCGAGTAGAAGCTACCTATGGATAGGAACGAAAAGGAAATATGCTGCAGGTTTCTTGTCAAATCAAATGACATGATCTGTTATCAAGGCACAGATGGCGGAAATATATAAAATTTACTTGCATCCAGCATTGTGCTGATTTGCTGGCTTTCAGCAAGCTGTAAATTAATGAAGCACTTTTAGTTAATTCACAAAGCAATTAATTTAGCTTGAATTAAATCACAGTTGGTACTGGTAAAATCCAAAGGACAAAGCAAACACATGGAAAAAATAAAGCAGAGGATCAAGAGACAATAATTGAATGGCGGCTAATCTTGAATGGCAAGGGAAAACAGACTTAAACAAAAGTTAGAGATTCCGGAATCTAACGTGGATCAAAACATATACAAATAGTTGTAATGAGAAATTGTTGCAATTTATAGTGGCACTCAAGTGAGGTTTTAAATGCAGATACTCTCAGCTTCTATCTGAGCACAACTTCTCACATCTGTCAGAGTCTCACCCAGGATCTGGCTATCTCTTTGTCTCTAGAATTCAAACCTGCCCCTAGGAGCTAGCAGTGAAAAGTCAAAGACCCATCTTGGAGAGAGAAGGTGCTTTTATTGCAGGTGTAAGAAGGGCTAATATTGAAGATGCGCTATCACAAAACCAAGCAGTCAAGCTTTCTATTTATTAAAAGAGCAGTGTATAAATCTTCCATCTCTTATCCTTCCTGTGGTAGTTAATAGTTGGATATAGGGCTTCCTGCCATGGGGTCAGGATGGGGGTCAGAAAAGCCCAAATGTGAGTTAGTTTATCTATCTATCTATCTATCTATCTATCTATCTATCTATCTATCTATCTATCTATCTATCTATCTATCTATCTATCTATCTATCTATCATCTATCTATCATCTATCTATCTATCTATCTATCTATCTATCTATCTATCTATCTATCATCTATCTGATTTCTACGCTGCACTTCTTCTGAGACTCAGGGGGACTTACAACATATTAGAAATCTACATAAAATTGCATTATAAAAAACCCAAATTTAAAAACTAAACAAATCCATACATCCTACATCCTATCTATCTATCTATCTATCTATCTATCTATCTATCTATCTATCTATCTATCTACCTACCTACCTACCTACCTACCTACCTACCTACCTATCTATCATCTATCTGATTTCTATGCTGCCCTTCTTCTGAGACTCAGGGGAGCTTACAACATATTAGAAATCTACATAAAATTGCATTATAAAAAACCCAAATTTACAAACTAAACAAACTAATCCATACATCACACATCCTACATTCATTCATTGGGCGGGGCGAGATATCAAAGTTTCAATGGCCCAAAGCCTGCCGGCAGAGATGGGTCTTCAGAGCTTTGCGGAAGGCAGGGAGAGTGGAGGCAGTATGAATTTTGCGGGGACCTTGTTCCAAAGGGCCAGGCCGGCCACCGAGAAGGCTCTTCCCCTATGTCAGGGATCCCCAAACTTGGCAACTTAAAGACTTGTGGACTTCAACTCCCAGAATTCTCCAGCCAGCTTTCTGGGAGTTGAAGTCTGGGAGAATTCTGGGAGTTGAAGTCCACAAGTCTTCAAGTTGCCAAGTTTGAAGACTGCTGCCCTAGGTCCAGCCAAGTGACATTGTCTGGCTGACGGGACCTGAAGAAAGCTGACTCTGTGGGACCAGACCGGCCACTGGGTTGTATGAGGCAGAAGATAAGGTAATCTGGTCACATTCCATGCAGGGCTTTGTAGCTGTGATAGTGTGATGAAAATCCCATTCCTTTCTTCACATGATTGCAGCTGCTATCTTGTAATGGAATATGTGGATGAACCTGGGGAGAATGAGGGGGAAGAGAGACAGGAGTGGCCAGTGGTTTAATGGTCAAAGAAGGAAACTTAAGGAGGACCCACCTTACTGGATTGAGTCATTAAAAGTGGCAGTGGGAATTTTGTACTTTGAAACTTCTCAATCCTCCCATGTAAACCACATAACACAATGAATTAATTCTACTTTATTGTAAAGGTGCATTAACAAAATGTTGCAAATGCAAACTTCCTACTGCTACTTTTAACCATCTAATCAATTGGGGTGGAACTTTCCCAAGTTTTTCCCCCTCTGTCCATAAAGCCACAGGAGGATATGGCCTCTCTTGTCTGACTGTTTCCTAGATAGCATCTCTTCACCTCATTCCCCAAGGTCATCCACACATTCTAGGACACATCTGGATTTGTTTGACACTTTCTGGTCCATGGATGCCTGCACTTTGATGTTGATGGAATCATATCAGAGTTTGATACCAGTCTTATCTAATCTCAGGCTTTGTGTAAGTCTGCCAGCTTCAGTCTTAAGACTGAATACACATCTTAACATATCAAGGTCATAATTTGTGGCTTCGTCCCTATTTTCACCTAACTTCCATGCAAGCAAGCAATACCATTTTTTCTTTTAGTATCCCAAACATTGCTTTCATCTTGTCTCCAGAGACTTTGGGTGAGACTATCTTAAATTTTAGTTAGTGGTACTGGTGTTAAAGTATTATTCCCCACCCTTTATTTTGGTACAATCCAATGCCACACCCAAGATGTGTAAAATCTGTTCGGATTTGGGAGTGAAATCAGGTGACATGAAACAAGCACTAGAAACAGTTTAATAATTGGCAGTGAGAATAACCAGTTTCAATACAGGATAAAATCCTGCCACTTATAGGTGAGTAATACAATAGGGTAGTGAGTCAAAGTCCTACAAACTAGATTACTTCTAGTGCAAAGTCTGAGGTAGATTGCTTCTAGCATAGATTGCCTTCCTTCCTTCCTTCCTTCCTTCCTTCCTTCCTTCCTTCCTTCCTTCCTTCCTTCCTTCCTTCCCTCCCTCCTTCCCTCCCTCAAAAAATATTTTTTGACTCAAAAAATATAACATGAACAGTTTAGTTGAACAAAGTTATATATAACTACTTTCATCCCCCAAATCTATAATATGCTAGGGATAATTGTATTAAAAACACATGATTATTTAAAAAAATATTTTTTGTTAATTGTGTTAGAATGGATATTATTAAATAAATTTGCATGAAAATCATTTATTAGAAAGAGCTCAGTACAATAATACCGGCAGATTGTTTTGTAAAAAATATATAACATTTGATGTAATGGAATAGGTAAATATATGAGATGTGAATAAGGCATAGTTTTAGGGTGATATGAATAATCTTTCTTATCAAAGGATATTGATTGTCTGCTACACATCATGTGCCATGCAACTTAAATACCTACTCTTTCAACAATTTTTCATAATTTAGAAAACACATAAATATGGCTAAATATGTAGGCAGGCAATCAGAACTCTTAATTCAGAGAATATTTTCAGTGTGTTTCCACTACTTCATGCCTTAAAGTTTTCCTTTTTTCTTTTCTTTTAAAGATAATGCCGTAATTCCTTTTAGATCATGGATATCTTTGATGCTTATTTTATTTTGTTTATGTTCTAACTTGGTGGGATTTTTTTCATTTACATTCAGTTTTTTAAAATTTCACAGTTATTCTCTGGGATAAAACAAGCACTTTTTAAAAAAAGTCTGGAAGTCTTATATGGACTTTTTATTGAAAGACAAAAAGGCTCTACTAGTGATTTATAGATTGAGGAATTAAAAAGGACTAAAGGGGAAAGGAAAAGAGTAAGAAAAAGAGATGCAAATTTCTATGGGCTTTTTCGCTTCTTTTTTTATTTTCTATTTTTATTACTTTTTATTTTTAGATTTTAGATTTTTATTGTATTATAAAATTATGATAAAAATATTAAGCAAAACTTAATCCCTCTGGACAGAAAATTACACCAGCCTTAGGTATGGTATCATTTTCTGTCTACAGTATTTATGAAGCTATATTTGTTAAAATAGATGTCCAATTTAGGATATATCTATCTTCACTCCAATTTACATGTGATCATTTAGACAAGGAAACACTTTTGTTTGATACACTGGAAATACTGGAAGTTGTACAGCATGGGAATTGATAGTTTAATAGGTAAGGAAGAAATGTGGAGAAACAGCATAGCTTCAAAGAGGAATGTTGAGAATAATAGTGTCTTTTATCAGCAAAATTTTGTTGTCAATATTCTTCTGGATTTTTTTTCTACAGACCACAATTTATTGGTTACTGCATTGGTTGCCGATCAATTTCCAGTCACAATTCAAAGTGTTGGTTATGACCTATAAAGCCCTTCATGGTACCAGACCAGATTACCTCCGGGACCGCCTTCCGCTGCACGAATCCCAGCAACCAGTTAGGTCCCACAGAGTGGGTCTTCTCCGGGTCCCGTCAACCAAACAATGTCACTTGGCGGGACCCAGGGGAAGAGCCTTCTCTGTGGCGGCCCCGGCCCTCTGGAACCAACTCCCCCCAGAGATTAGAACTGCCCCCACCCTTGTTGCCTTTCGTAAGCTGCTTAAAACCCACCTTTGCCGCCAGGCATGGGGGAACTGAGATATACTTCCCCCTAGGCCTTTAAAATTTTATGCATGGTATGTCTGTATGTATGATTGGTTTTTATATAATGGGTTTTTAACTGTTTTTAGTATTGGATTATTGTTATATGCTGTTTTATTACTGTTGTTAGCCGCCCCGAGTCTGCGGAGAGGGGCAGCATACAAATCCATACAAATAAATAAAGAAATAAATAGATAGATAGATAGATAGATAGATAGATAGATAGATAGATTAGTTATTAGCACTAAAGAAGCCTGAAAATGTCCATCATTCTTTCTCAATCTTGGCCACTTGAAGATGTGTGGACTTCAACTCCCAGATTTTTCCAGCAACTGGAAACAAACAAATGCTTCATCAAACCAACCAACCAACCAAACTTGCATTTGAAGTCAGATGACCAGATCAAATTATTGTATTTTAAATACATTATTATCTCATCATGGAGAAATATTTTGACTTTCCAATAGGGATTTAGATTATAACATTAAGTCACAGAAGCCTTTAGAGGTAAGAAACTGAGTTTCCATTTGCCTGCCTTAGGTATTTTGTATATTTGAATTGAATATATTGTTCTTGTTGAACAGATGAAAACTGCAAGGGACTAGATTTAACCACTCGGTTTAATCCCTAAAGTGATCAGTAACATATTATTATTATTATTATTATTATTATTATTATTATTATTATTATTAATTAGATTTGTATGCCGCCCCTCTCCGTAGACTCGGGGCGGCTTACAGCAATGATAAAAACAATATATAATGACAAATCTAATAGTTAGACTCTAAAATAACAATAATACATTTAAAAAGTCTAAAAAACAAAAAAACCCAATATATAAAAAACATACATACAGTCATATCATACACAGAAAACTACATAGGCAGGGGGAGAGGTTTCAGTTCCCCCACGCTTGACGACAGAGGTGGGTTTTAAGGAGTTTATGAAAGGCAAGGAGGGTGGGGGCAGTTCTAATCTCTGGAGGGAGCTGATTCCAGAGGGTTGGAGCCGCCACAGAGAAGGCTCTTCCTCTGGGTCCTGCCAAACGACATTGTTTAGTTGATGGGACCCGTAGGAGACCACCTCTGTGGGACCTAACCGGTCGCTGGGATTCGTGTGGCAGAAGGCAGTCTCGCAGATACCTTGGTCTGGTGCCAGGAAGGGCTTTATAGGTCATGACCAACACTTTGAATATACTATGTTGTGTATAGAATGTAATAGAATTTTATTGGCCAAGTGTGATTGGACACACAAGGAACTTGTCTTGATGCATGGTGGTGTATAGTGCTGATATCACCTTCCATCTTCCCAAATATTATATTTGGGAAATGAATGGAATTGTGGCTTGGTTCTTCAGTGCACTAAGTATGGTACATTCAGCTCTATCCTTTTTGTCTTTTCTTATTTCATACCACTTAACCAATGCACTTTTCTCCTATGGCCCTTTTGGTCTTTATCAAGAAAGTGTGTTTTTTGGTAACTCTTCCCTAACAGTAGGAGAGATAAAGTGAGAGGTAAGGACAGATCATACTGGAAAAGGTACATCGAAAGAGTCAACACCAGCTTGATAGCACACAATCGATCATTCAATCTGTCAGTTAGTCAAAGCAATGTTTGAGTCATGCTTTGGAAATGGTCCTTGTCTGAATTTCTCTCTAGATTTTGGAATTCCAAATGAATTGCTTTCATTTCAAATTGGAATAAATGTATTATCTCTGGGATTTATTTTCAAACTGGAAATTCTACATGAACAGGTAAGCAAAATCTTTGTTTTGTTTTGTTTGTCCCTGCTCTCCTTTAACAATTTTTCTTATAAAACTTATTTATTTATTAATTAAATTTGTATGCCACCCCTCTCCGCAGACTTGGGGCGGCTCACAACAGTAACAGAAAACAATATATAATACAAATTCAATAATTAGAAAGCTAAAAACCCATAGTTTAAAAAACATGCACACAACATACCATACATAAACAGTATAGGTCTGGGGAAGATATTTCAGTTCCCCCATGCCTGACAGCAGAGGGGTTTTTTAAGGAGTTTGCGGAAGGCAAGGAGGGTGGGGGCAGTTCTAATTTCAGGGGGGAGCTGGTTCCAGAGGGTCGGGGCCGCCACAGAGAAGACTCTTCCCCTGGGACCTGCCAAACGACATTGTTTAGTCAGCGGGACCCGGAGAAGGCCAACTCTGTGGGACCTAATTGGTCGCTGGGATTCGTGCGGCAGAAGGCGGTCCCAGAGATATTCTGGTCCGATGCCATGAAGGGCTTTATAGGTCAAGACCAACACTTTGAATTGTGACTGGAAATTGATCGGCAACCAATGCAGACTGCGGAGTGTTGGTGTAACATGGGCATAGTTTGGGAAGCCCATGATTGCTCCTGCAGCTGCATTCTGCACAATCTGAAGTTTCCGAACACTTTTCTAAGGTAGCCCCATGTAGAGAGCATTACAGTAGTCGAATCTCGAGGTGATGAGGGCATGAGTGACTGTGAGTAGTGAGCAAACCTGGGCAAATGTCCCCCTCGCCACAGCTGAAAGATGGTTCTCTAATGTGAGCTGTGGATCGAGGAGGATGCCCAAGTTGTGCACCCTCTCTGAGGGGGTCAATAATCCCCCCCCGGGTTATGGATGGACAGATGGAATTGTCCTTGGGAGGCAAAACCCACAACCACTCCGTCTTATCTGGGTTGAGCTTGAGTCTGTTGACACCCATCCAGACCCCAACAGCCTCCAGACACCGGCACATCACTTCCACTGCTTCATTGACTGGACATGGGGTGGAGATGTACAACCCTCTTAACATCCTTGCATAACGTAAAATTCTATGCTTCCTATGATTTTTGTGTACTGTGATGTGGAGAACAGAACCCAAATATAAAAATATAACAAGAGATGTTTTATGCTCAACTTACTAATGCATATCTTTCTCACATAGGTTGGACTACAATCCTCATAATCTTTAGCCACCATAAGTATGTATTAACCATATTGGTTTGGAATCATGAGATTACAAGCATCATTTATCACAAAATGTAAATCTACAGAGGGTGAATCAGTATATATCATAGCTACTTGCATCACAATGATAAGTAGGTTTAGGTACAACTACAGCATACTGCATTCATTGAATTATGTAAATGGCATAATATGATAAACATCATTGGATTTCCAATTTCATGCAATTTATCTTGGCTAGGCAAGGAAGGTTGCAAACAGGTTGCAATATACCATTAATTATGCCCCACTGATTTTAGCTTTTCAGATATTATAGAGTGCATTGAAATCGCAGAATAGTTAATTTTCACACATATGGCAATGTTTTTCAACCTCAGAAACATTAGGATGTGTGAACT
Organism: Erythrolamprus reginae; assembly: GCF_031021105.1. NCBI lineage: Eukaryota > Metazoa > Chordata > Lepidosauria > Squamata > Dipsadidae > Erythrolamprus > Erythrolamprus reginae. The sequence continues at coordinate 110,286,397 of NC_091953.1, read as the reverse complement.
TTAACTTTCAGAACTGCTGACTGAGAAATTCTGAAAGTTAAAGTCCATACATCTTAATGTTCCTGTGGCTGAAAAACACTGGTATGTGGTAATATGATGTGGAGGAGTTACCTCTTAGTGTTTAATTTTATTTATTTATTTTATTTATTTATTTATTTATTTATTTATTTATTTATTGTTAGAGTTGAAAGGGACCATCGAGTTCAACCCCCTGCCCAAGCAGGAACCCTATAGTACACCAGTCAAGTGGCAGTTCAATCTTCTCTTAAAAATGTCCAGAGTTTTGGAGTTCACAACGTCCGCTGGTAGGCTGTTCCATTGGTTGATCGCTCTGACCATCAGGAAGTTCCTCCTTATCTCCATGTTGAATCTCTCTTTGGTCAGCTTCCAGCCGTTGTTCCTCGTCCGGCCCTCTGGTGCCCTGAAGAATAAAGTGATCCCCTCCTCCCTGTGCCTTCCCTCGTATACTTGTAGACTGCTATCATGTCCGCTCTGGCCCTCCTTTTCTCCAGGCTATCTATGCCCAGTTCCCTCAGTCTCTCTTCGTAAGTCTTGGTTTCCAATCCCTTAATCATCTTGGTTGCTCTTTTTTGCACCTTCTCCAGAGTTTCAATGTCTCTTTTGAAGTGTGGTGACCAGAACTGAATACAGTACTCTAGGTGTGGTCGGACCAGGGCGTAGTAGAGTGGTATTAAGACTTCCCTGGTTTTGGAGTGTATTCCCCTGTTGATGCAGCTTAGGATTGTGTTGGCTTTTTTAGCTGCTGCTGCACATTGTTGGCTCATGTTTAGAGATTTTGGAGAGATTGACAGCCTTAAACTCATTCTTTGGCCACATGTAATCAGAGAAACACAAGAATTTCATTTGCCACCTATAGTCTTTTAATGTGATATTCTCTTTTCTTTTAGAAGAATTTCTTATCCATCAAAGTATATTCTTATCCAACAACTTAAAAGACCTGGTAGAAACATCCCAATATATTGTTGGGTGCTAATATATTCTAATTAACGTGTGGTATCCAGTGATAACCATATGAGTTTAGCTTTTTATAGGTGAGAGTGAAGATTCGTTCTCCAAGCTTGGTTTCCGAAAATTTCATTACCAGACTAGATATTATCTTCAGTGGAGATACTACATAGCCTGGTAATGAAACATTCAGAAGCTAACCCATGACCTTGGAGAACGAACCTATATCTAAGCTACAGATATTCACCACTATTGCAACCATTGTATAGATGTTTGCTTGGGTACATAAGAACTAAATATGCATAATGGATATGGATATATGTGCAACTGCTGTTTAGACTCCAAAGAGGATTCCATTGGTCTGAACAGCCTTGAAATACATTATGCAGCTTAAAAACCCTGTTTTGTTTTTTTTTAAAAAAGGAGATATGGGGACATCTTAAGGGACAGTCCATACACATTTAACTCCAATGTATTTAGGTGAATGACTGAATAGTCTTTTTGTATAGCCCATAATTGGACAAAGACCTTAGATGTTATGGGAGTATAAAAATATTCTTGAGTGATTTCCCAATTCTGGACCCCAGGTTGAAAATTATGTGAACTCTGCTGATTCTAAGAGACTAAAATATAGAAAAAAAATTTGATGGAGAATTCACATCAATTGTCAAGATGGAGTTTTCTAAACTTGGAGATAGATTTTTTTTTTCCAGAATTGAAGTGCTCTGAAGCATGCACCAGAAGCATATACCAGAAGGAAACAGCTATTATACAGTTGGGTAAACATCTTTTATTATATTAGTACTTAAAAAAAAGGATTTGAAAACTATTGGGAATAACTGTGCCCCCCCCTCTATTTTAATAGCTTTACAAAGCCATGTTTAATGTAAAATTTCAAAAGATTCCCTTGCATGCTTTTGAAAGCTCTAGTGGATAGTGTTCCTATTTGTTGTTTGAACTTAGATTTGGTGCTCCTTTGAAGAAAAGAAAGGCTAATTAATATTTTAGTTTTGATAGCTGCAAGTGCATCATAATGTTTACATACACTGTATCCCCAACCCCTCTTCACTAAATGGGTAAGTTTGAATTTGTATTCATAGTTAAAAAAAATAAGCAAGATACAAAAGTAGGGTTGAGAAGGGTGGCAGAGACATTGAAGTTTGTTTTAATTTAATTTTATAGATCTAGATCTATACATGAACTCAGACTTGATAATATTTCAAACTTAATTTAATCAATACAAATGAATCAATCAATGGATGCATCCATTCTCAACAACTTTTATTTTGATCTTCAGCTTTCCTTGTTGAGAAGGTGGTTGAATTGCCACTTTAGATGGCCTTGGATGAAGCAGATCATCTCTACCCTTTTCACACAGGGAGAATTAGATGACATTGATTGTACTTGTTTATGGTGAAGTTGGGACTGGGGTTATATACATGTGTTCTAGTTCTCCTTGATCTCTCAGTGGTTTTCAATGCTATCAAACATGACATCCTTCTGACCCATGGGAGGCATTGTTGGTTTTCTGCTTCTGAGTAGTTTCAGTTAATATCTACAGCAGTGTTTCTCAGCAATTTAAAGAAGTGTGAACTTTAATTCCCCATGGCTGATTTGAGAATTCTGAGAGCTGAAGTCCACACATCTTAAAATTGTTGAATTTGAGAAACACTTGTCTACAAGGAGGTCTAACCCATAATTTGTGTGGTATTTCAGGACTTGATGCTCCAACTCCTGCAGTTCAATTCCAGGAGAAACTATATGAAACGTCTGGGTGAAATAAACACTTGGGCAGTGTTGTGGTTCAGCCTGGGACCCCTCCGGGAATGGCTGATTTGCTGTCGGTGTCCAGCTCAGAGGCTGAGGACCAGGAGGGGCAGACTGATGAAGAAGCTGAATCCCAGGCTGAAGATGAAGGACAGCCAGAGTTCCACCAGGGGGAGCTCTCCCCAGCAAGCAGCCTGGATTCCCTGGGGGAAGATGCTAGTGACTTCATAGATATGCGACAGAGGAGAGCTAACGAGAGAAGAACGCAATTGGCTAGATATTTCCAGCATTAGAGGTCACAGCTGGGTTTGGGTGTGGTGCTCTTGGGAAAGGATAAAAGGCGGCCCCACCCTTCCTGGCTTGTGGAGTTTTATCTTGGAGATTCGTGAGACCTGTCTGTGAACTTTCAATCCTGGTTTGTGCCTTGGACTCTTGAAACCTTGGGGGGGTGTGCCAGCAAGAAGCTTTTGGAATTGACTGGACATCAGGACCCTGTTGTAAAGTATTGTAACCTGTCTGCTGTGAAGACAGGTTTTCCTTTGTGCTTATTTTTTCCTGCTATAAATTACTTTTGGATTTTACCAGAGTGTCTGGCTGTTTTTTCAGTGGGTGTGGAGGTCTGGGAAAACCCAGACAGAACAGGCAGGATATGACCAGTCCATATATATTTCAACCCCTACACGATTATGTGGTGTGGTCTAAGTCTTCTCATAGTGTAAGGGTTTGGATAGAGAGGTACAGACTCAGATTCAATCTTGCAAGGCTGAGTGGCTCTGGGTTCATAGCCCAGAAGGTTTTTCTACCTTACTTCTGATTGAAGGTGTAGTGCTCCAAACAGATGTACAATTTGGGATACTCACAACTCCTGCTTGAGGAGCATATGGCAACTGTGGCCTGAAAGATTTTTGTGCAAATCTTGTGTGCCATTATCATACCTATTCTTGGTCCTGCCTGTTTTATAATCTCTTGTCTGGATTACTGTAGTGAAATTTATAGTAAATTGGTTAAATTCAAGTTAGATGTTCTTATTTTGGTCCATACAAATTGTTGTGTTTGGACCTGGACCGACTGCTGCTCCCACGTGTGTGAGAGATGCATCACAGAGCGATTGTGAAAGCCTGGCTGACAGCCAGGAAAATTTGGCCGACAGCCCAGAGGATTTGGCAGATAGCTCAGATAGAGTTGGCAGACAGCCCAGAGGAACTGGCAGACAGCCCAGGGGACTTGGCAGGGAGCCCATCGGATAGCCTCTCTTCTCTGGATTTGAATGCCGAAGAGATAATCAATATGCGTAGCCGTAGAGCAATGCAACGTAGGGCTCAATTATGGGATTATCAACGGTGCTTATGGTGTCACCTGTGTTTGAGTGTGGTCCACAGAATGAGGGCTGGGTGTGGTCCCCATAATAAGGGCTACAGTTACAAATGGCAACAGAGGCAGAGGCAAACAGTGGACGTTTATCTGTGTGGTTTGGGTGACTTTGCTGTTACCTGCTTTGAGATTTTTGCTCTGTGCTTTTGGATTCAACCCAGCATTTTCAGGCAAGTGGATGTTGGGAAACCTGTGAATCATGGCTTCTATCGTGCCTCGTGAATTCGGAAAACTCCTGGAACTTTCCTGCTACGTGAACTTTGTATTTGGTTGCTTTTTCGCTCCACAGGCACTTTGTATCTATCTGAACTTTCGCTTAGAACTGTGTTTGACTCCTGAAGAATAAGGACGTTTTGTTTAGTGTTTTCTTTTGTGTTTAATACAATTGTGCTGTTTATCACTGCCTGTGTGTGTTTGACCTTCTTTCCTGGACCCTTAATTACCGCCTGAGCCCCGTCAGGCAGAACACAAATGATGATGTGGGCAAGCCCAGAAGATGTTGGGAAATGCCCAACCAGGCAGGAAGGAGGCCTCAGGCATGGAATTAGCCTTGAATCATTGTGTAATCACAAATAATTCTGATGACAGACCAAAGTCTCTAACTGATCCAACTCCCTCCCTTGACCATTCTGGTCCCTTTCAGAAATTCAGTCAAATTTATTACTCAGCAAGATGGAAGGGGATGATATCTAAATTCATCTGGGATTATTTGTGTTTTGATGTAGGCATGATAGCCTCTAGGTATGGTTTCAAGAATATTCTACTCTTATCTCATAGGAGGATAAATCAGTAGATGCTTATGTTGCATTGTCTTTATTCTACATATGATAATAACAGAATCAATAACACAATTTATTCTTACGCAACAAAAATATGACCATGTGGCAATATACACAAGCCTTTTCATTACTACATAGAAACATAGAAACATAGAAGTCTGACGGCAGAAAAAGACCTCATGATCCATCTAGTCTGCCCTTATACTATTTCCTGTATTTTATCTTAGGATGGATATATGTTTATCCCAGGCATGTTTAAATTCAGTTACTGTGGATTTACCAACCACGTCTGCTGGAAGTTTGTTCCAAGGATCTACTACTCTTTCAGTAAAATAATATTTTATTTATTTATTTATCAGATTTGTATGCTGCCCCTCTCCATAGACTCGGGGCGACTAACAACAACAATAATAATACAATGTAAACAAATCTAATATTTAAGTTAATTTAAAAAACCCCAATTTAAGAAGCCAATCATACATACTGACATACGATGCATAAATTTTATAAGCCTAGGGGAAAGGGAAAGTCTCAATTCCCCCATGCCTGACGACAGAGGTGGGTTTTAAGGAGCTTATGAAAGGCAAGGAGGTGGGGGCAACTCTGATATCTGGGGGGAGTTGGTTCCAAAAGGTTGGGGCCACCACAGAGAAGGCTCCTTGGTCCCACCAAACGACATTGTTTAGTTGACGGGACCCAGAGAAGGCCAACTCTGTGAGACCTAACTGGTCGCTGGGATTCTTTCCCCCAACTAACTTCAGATTGTGTCTCCTTGTTCTTGTGTTCACTTTCCTATTAAAATCACTTCCCTCCTGGACCTTATTTAAACCTTTAACATATTTTAACACATTATTCTTAAGTAAGTCACATAATGGGTGATTTTCTAAATATTCATCACGTGGATGACATTGTAACCTTTAACTGTAACATTATATGATAAAATGATTAATCAAGTGGCTTATTTTTTTTCCATTACAGAAGGAGAAGAAAAATACATTTCGTGGTAAATAAAAACATTGGGAAGGAAGTTAAGCAAAATTCTGCTTCTCCTGCTTTATTATATGATTGGGATTTTTTGTTTGTTCTTAGAGTTGTTATTTTATTCCAGTGTCAATCAAAATAGCTTTTGATTATTGAAAGCTATACAACCCCCCCCCCCAAATGTGAAAATATTATTTGGCCATAGCCCAGACAAGAATCCCATATATTTTTAAATCAGTTTAAATGGCAGCTAAGTACAATAAAAAAAGTGTATCAATTGATTGAAATACTTAATTTCTAAGTTTCTTGCCATCCTCATAATTCCCCCCCCCTTCATTTATTTTTGTCCCTAGGCTCTAATCAAGCAAGAACACTGTTCCAGACAAATAATTCTTGAGAGTTGCAGTTGACTTTCTGCAATGACACAACTGTTTCTCCTCACTCACTTCCCTGCTCATGATTGCTATGAGTTGTTTATTTAAACTCCACATCGGTTCCATCAGAATGTCTGTCCTGCATTACCCTGGATGTGCTACTAGAGATTGGCAAAATTAGCAAGTACCTCCAGCAGGTTAGCTACTACGTCCCTGAAGGAAATTCTCCTGTGGTTGTAAAACTTTTTATTTGTTTATTTGTTTATTTGTTTATTTGTTTATTTGTTTATTTGTTTATTTGTTTATTTGTTTATTTGTTTATTTGTTTATTTGTTTATTTGTTTATTTGTTTATTTGTTTATTTGTTTATTTGTTTATTTGTTTATTTGTTTATTTGTTTATTTGTTTATTTGTTTATTTGTTTATTTGTTTATTTGTTTATTTGTTTATTTGTTTATTTGTTTATTTGTTTATTTGTTTATTTGTTTATTTGTTTATTTGTTTATTTGTTTATTTGTTTATTTGTTTATTTGTTTATTTGTTTATTTGTTTATTTGTTTATTTGTTTATTTGTTTATTTGTTTATTTGTTTATTTGTTTATTTGTTTATTTGTTTATTTGTTTATTTGTTTATTTGTTTATTTATTTATTTGTTTGTTTGTTTGTTTGTTTGTTTGTTTATATATTTCTTTATTTATTCCAATACACAATGAGAGTTTTAGTGGGTATATATATATATAATATATATACACATAGTAAAATACATGATGAAGGTTATAGAGGAGATACTCACAGTAAAATATATCTATGAAAGAATGAAAAAGAAGATATAGTAATAGAACATATCAATGAAAGAATAGAAGAAGAGATATAGGAATAGAAAAAAAGTATAGGAGATATAGGAGAGCAATAGGACAGGAGACGGAAGGCACTCTAGTGCACTTGTACTCGCCCCTTACTGACCTCTTAGGAATCTGGATAGGTCAACCATAGATAATCTAACGGTAAAGTGTTGGGGGTTTGGGGATGACACTATGGAGTCCAGTAATGAGTTCCATGCTTCGACAACTCGGTTACTGAAGTCATATTTTTTACAGTCAAGTTTGGAGTGGTTAATATTAAGCTTAAATCTGTTGTGTGCTCTTGTGTTGTTGTGGTTGAAGCTGAAGTAGTCGCCGACAGGCAGGATGTTGCAGCATATGATCTTGTGGGCAATACTTAGATCATGTTTAAGGCATCTTAGTTCTAGGCTTTAGGCCCAGGATTGAAAGTCTAGTCTCGTAGGGTATTCTGTTTCGAGTGGAGGAGTGAAGGGCTCTTCTGGTGAAGTATCTTTAGACATTTTCAAGGGTGTTAATGTCTGAGATGGGTTCCAAACAGATGAGCTGTAATCGAGGATGGGTCTGGCAAAAGGTTTGTAAGCTCTGGTAAGCAGTGTGAGATTGCCAGAGCAGAAGCTATGTAGGATTAGGTTTACAACTCTTGAAGCCTTCTTGGCTATGTTGTTGCAGTGGGCTTTGGCACTTAAATCTTTTGTTATTAGTATACCGAGGTCTTTAACCGAGTGGAGATTATCTGTGATAATTTGATTATTCAGTTCAGATTTGACGTTCAGATTCTTCTTCCCAATGTGTAGGACAGAGCATTTGCTAGTTGAGATTTGGAGTTGCCATGTGTTAGACCACTCAGAAACAGAGTTCAGGTCTTTTTGGAGAGTAGTTGTGTTATCGGTGGTGTTGAAGAGTTTTCCATCATCAGTGAAGAGGACACAGTTGCTTGTAATGTAATCGCAAAGGTATCCAAATACTTGTGTATCCAAAGGTTCCGAATACTTGAGAAATAACTGACAATTTCTGAAAATGATTACAAAAAGCAGTGTGCTAACCAGTCATTTGAATGGCACTGCCTGTGGTTTCAGTACGAAAGCTATTCCTTCATTTCCTAGAAATCTAACCAGGGGTGGGCTGCTGCCTGGATGGGATGGAATGCAGTGGGGTAGCAAAAATGGAGCTCCACCCCAGAGCATGCAATTTGCACTGGAAGATGAAAGAAAATGCAGGGCACCCTGCATAAGCCGCGCCCATAGTGTGGTAGTAAAAAATTTTCTTAGCCCTTCACCGGGTGTAACCCACCAGATATTGCTCTTTTGCAATCTCCTCAGTAGATTGTTGTGGATGTTTTCAAGTCTTCTTCTATTCCATAAAGAAATTAAAAAGATCTACTTACTGGTTCTCCATTCTGTTCTGATTTCAGGCTGATTCGTATAATACTTGGAATAAAGGAATTCTCAATGCAAAACATATCCTCTTTGTTTTCTCCTCTACAGTTCAACACTGCACACAGTTTTCTTTCCTCATCATTTTTATCTCAGCAATAAGTAGATAGGCTTGGAAGTAACATGAAAGACATTCCACAAGTCATTCTAAAATTTATGGCTAATTAGGGCTAGCCAGGAGTCATAAAGAAACAAATAATAAATCATACATTATGCTTACGCTTTGGAGTAAGTTTGGAACGCAGCCATTCTTTTTTGGAAGATTGAACAGATTCACCATCTCTTCCGTTTCACAACCGGATGTGACATAATTCATTAATTAATTACTCTCTACTATCTCCACTCTCTTTCTTCCCCGCATTTCTGCAACCTTTGGAAACGAGCGTCTCTGGTCTCCCCCATTTGAGTCACTCAAACTGATCTCTATGTCATTAGCTCCATGGTCTTCACTAACATTGCTAACTGTCAGTAGAACAGGGAAATTTATGATCTCTAAATCCCAGTTATCCTCTGAATTTGAAAACTCCTCATGCTGCAAGGGGGTACACACAACACATTCCATCAAAGTAATTTATTCTGCTTTTTGGTAGAGCAGTTTGAAGTGTACAATTTCTTCCCTGGAAACTGATTATCACTAATTCTCATTAAAAAGACCTGGGGGGGGGATTTGTATGCCGCCCCAAATCTATGGGGAGGGGCGGCATACAAATCCAATAAATATTATTATTATTATTATTATTATTATTATTATTATTATTATTATTATTATTATTATTATTATTATTATTCAGCTCCAATTCAGAAACTTAAAGTAGATATATATTTATATGATTCACTTTTCTTAAATCCTAATTAATTTTTATCTTGGACTCTACTGTAGAATCAATGGAATATAGAATCCAATTCCATTTGTCCATTAAATAAACACAATTAAACATTCAACTTTAAAAAAAATATTTTTGTGTTGAAAAGCCAGCTGTGTTCAGTTCCCATCTCCAGAGAAAGAGATTCCTGTGTATTTAATCCATATGTTATGATAAAGTAATTTTGTTGCTTCTTGTTCTGCCTTTAATCAGTAAATAAGGGTCAGCCATCTGCAAAGATGTGCTTTGCTCCCACTGGACCCATCTATTCTGCAATGAAATAAGTAGATTCTGCTTTTGTGTGACATTTAAGATTTGACATTAGAGACTGGATTTCTTCATAGGTGTTTAAAACATGAAATGTGTGGATGATTTTTCTGCAAGGCTGCCAAATGTCTTTTGGAGACTGGTGCTAACAATAATTGAATTGCTAACAGTTGGCCAAAAGGCTTGCTGATCTTATGTAAACCATTGTTGCTGGAAACTTAATAATCTGCAGAAAAACAGCAGTTTGACCAGGCACCCTCATGAATTAATCTAACCATGACCCATTCAATGTGTTTTAAAGCAAGTTGTACCCAAGATCAAAATAAGGTTGACTAAAAGTGTTCTATGATGGATTTTGTAAAATTTTCCTCAATAATTTTTTGTATTTTTGTTAAATGTTCATGGGGAAAATAAAAGCACCGTAAGAGCTACAAATCAGAAAAAAATATTTATAGGACAAAACCAGAACAAAAAGGAAACATAAAGGCTTAAAAAGCAAAAGAAAAAAATGACTGTTGGAACAACTTAAAAATGCCACAAAGACTTCAAAGTGTATAAAAATTGAAATGATTTTTTAAAAAATATAGTACAGCTGCTGTTGCTATTTAGAAGGTTACTTCCATATATGGCTCAGATGGGTTAATCTCAATCTGTTTTTGTGTCAAATATCAATAATTATAACTGCTTCAATTTTTTTTAGATATTTCCTATTGGATGCTGGAAGTTGGCTGGTTCGAAGGAAGAGGTAGGAGGAAGCTATTTCAGTAAAAATAGCTGTTTATTCAAGGCAATTCGTCTCAAACATACAACGGAAATGAGGCTGGCAGCTTCCCTATTTATAGGGAAGTTTCCAGGGAAAGAACCAATGAGAACAGTCCAAGTCTCCCGTGCGCCAGTTGTTTGAGTTCAACCAATCAGGTAGCAGCTGGCACGGTCGTAAATTGAGGACTAAAAGGATGCAGGGGTGTAAGTCAAGGATTTAAAATCTCCCATTTGGAGAATAATGCTTGAAGCATCTGAGTTATTGATGAGTTGTTTGCAAGTATAGCACATCACTCAGTAACATAACTTTCCATGCCCTCATTTATAGATCTTTTCTTTTTACATTTCTTGCATTGTCTAGTTGACTAATGTTGCAGGTGATTTAACTGTCACCTCATTATCCTCTCATCTTCATAGTCATCCTGTCTTCATTTATGCTAATAGAACATTTGCACATGGACAGAATTTTGAAACCGGGACAAAAAGAAATCGGTTTAATTGTCTTCATCTTTCTCCAATAAGTCATCTGGACTTTTTTAATATACAAGTTAAATCAGAAATATGTACTATGTTGTTTGATCTTTACTAAAGTATGATTTGTTTCACTTAAATTAAGTTTAAACCTCAATATATTTATTCATATTTTTATAACCAAGCCTTTTTTGGGAAGAATTTTTTTTAATCTGGGTCCAAATCTGAGCTATTTAAAATGGCACTCAGATTCTTATAGCAGTTTTTCATTTAATTGCCAAAACATTCAGAAGCAGAAACTATGTTCTCCTAATGGAATAAACAATGCCAAAATATACACAGTTATTTGATAAATTAAGTGGTGTGTTTCTGGAATCCGAATTGCAAAAGTTGAACACGTTCACATTCTAAACCTCATTTGGATATTTAAAACGGACTGGATATGAATGAAAATTAATAAAAATACCTGTTCTGTCGGGCTCTCTGGGAGACTCCTCCCCAAAATTCACAGGTACAAATTTCAGACACACACACGTTTGAAAATTCAAAACAATGTTCTTTATAATGAAAATTCACTTAAACTAAGCCCTCTTTTGCTATAGCAAAGAGCACTCGTCTCCAACCAAACTGGTAATTTGTACAAGTCCCTTATCAGTTCTGTGATACTTAGCTTGCAGCTGTGAGGTAATTCACAGTCCTTCTTCTTTCACAAAGTGAAACACACTTTGCTCTGGTTTAGTTTCAAAGCAGGGAAAAATCAGCACACAAAAAGTCAAAGTCAGTAAAGCAGTCACGAAACACAACGATCAGATAATCCTTCACAATGGCCAAACCCACAGGCTGCTATTTATAGCAGCCTCACTAATTACCACAGCCCCACCCAACCACAGGTGGCCTCATTTTCTTTGATAATAATCTCTCAGTTGTTGCTGCCTATGCATCGCTCTCCGCATGCGTGGCTGTATTATTAACTCTTGTTCTGAATCCAAGGAGGAGCTAGCTGTCTGCCACACTCTCCTCCTCCCGGTCACTCATGTCTTCTTGGTCAGAGGAGCCTTCATCAACAGATTCCACCGGGGGAAAAACAGGCCTGTAGCATGTGGATGTCTCCCCCACATCCACAGTCCTTGGGGCAGGAGCTGGGCCAGAGCTAACCACAACAATACCCAAGGGTTTAAAAGGAAAAAACCCTCTACTGGTATGTCCCACAATATTTGAAATTTATAAAATCTGGTGGTATTTTCAAGGACAAAACATATAAAACATACAGTATAAAAATCTAAATATCATATACTGTAGCATTGCCCCTTCAATTGTCGTATAAACATTACCATTTCTAACATGGTTATGGAAATGACTTTGTAAATTACATGCCCCCAACACCTCCAGTATGACATATGGAGACCTAATATGTATGCATTTTACCTGGGGCAAAGCAAGCTGTTTCGATTCTAGTGAGGATTCAAGAGACAGCATTGCGTCTTTTTAACCAAAACTGGGGATTTCTTTGACTTGCAAATCATTTTACCTGAACAGTCACTGCTCTACTCACCTCTTCCATCAATTTACACATACAAATAGTTTCAGGACATATTTCTGACTTTTCAGAAGCATTATTTATTGAGTTATGCACATCTAGAAGGAGTTACTTTGACAAATGAATGCATTCTTAATTCTAAAATCAAACAGACTCATCATGATAAAAATGTTATATTTCTGAATTAAATGTATTCTTTAGGAACTGTGCTGGCTGGGAGGCAGAAGTTATACTGGCATTATGGCTGCTGAATGAATTGCGCTACCAGGAGACAATTCTTTCATTATTCCACATGGATTTGGATGGGATGCAGGCTATGAATTTAGATAATTTTGAAGAATACTATACACATTCATGAAAAAGCAAAGCTCACATTAATTTAAAATCCAGGACAGTCAGACTCAGCCGGAACACTAAATTGGGCTCGTGGCAGTGGCTCGTGAGTGCTTGCGGGTGTTGTGGTTAGCTCTGGCCCAGCTCCTGCCCCAAGGACTATGGATGTGGGGGAGACATCCACATGCTGCAGGCCTGTTTTGCCCCCGGTGGAATCTGCTGATGAAGGCTCCTCTGACCAAGAAGACATGAGTGACACGGAGGAGGAGAGTGTGGCAGACAGCTCAGAAGGAGATCAATTATCTAGCTCTTCCTTGGATTCAGAACAAGAGTTAATGATACAGCCACGCATGCGGAGAGCGATGCATAGGCAACAACAACTGAGAGATTATTATCAAAGAAAATGAGGCCACCTGTGGTTGGGTGGGGCTGTGGTAATTAGTGAGGCTGCTATAAATAGCAGTCTGTGGGTTTGGCCATTGTGGAGGATTATCTGATCATTGTGTTTCCTGACTGCTTTACTGACTTTGACCTTTTGTGTGCTGATTTTCCCCCGCTTTGAAACTAAACCAGAGCAAAGTGTGTTTCACTTTGTGAAAGAAGACGGACTGTGAATTGCCCCACTGCTGCAAGCTAAGTATCACAGAACTGATAAGGGACTTGTACAAATTACCAGTTTGTTTGGAGACCAGTGCTCTTTGCTATACCAAAAGAGGGCTTAGTTTAAGTGAATTTTCATTATAAAGAACATTGTTTCGAATTTTCAAACGTGTGTGTGTCTGAAATTTGTACCTGTGAACTTTTGGGAGGATTCTACCAGAGAGCCCGACGGAACAGTGGGACCAGTGCAATTTTGCTTCTGCACCTGTGGAGATAGCAAAATTGCGAACGGAACTGCAGGTGCGCCTGTGTGGAAGCATGTGTGGAAGCAAAAAAACCTCGACAAAACACGGGCGCACCTACGGCTCCATGAACGATTTTGCTATCTCCACATGTGCAGAAGCAAAATTGCACTGAACCCACAAGCAGTCACGAGCCGCCGCCACAAGCCTAATTTAGCATTCCGGCTAGCAGTCTACCCCTGGTCAGACTTAAATGTAAACTACTAGGAAATTCCTGATATCTTCCTTGTAAACTTTCCTGAAATTTGACCAGAAAGACTTCAGCTCCAATTCAGAATTATTTTTTTTTAATGCAAGCAGTTATTTTAGATGCAGGGGTGTCAAACTGATGCCAGGAGTTTGACACCCGTGTTTTAGAGAGTCTTATCCTAAGTTGAAAAGATGCAAAAGTACTGTGATCTACGCAGTCAGGAAATCTGCAAATATATCAGCAAATAGTCTGCTCTAAGTACATAGAAACATAGAAACATAGAAGACTGACGGCAGAAAAAGACCTCATGGTCCATCTAGTCTGCCCTTATACTATTTTTTGTATTTTATCTTAGGATGGATATATGTTTATCCCAGGCATGTTTAAATTCAGTTACTGTGGATTAACCAACCACGTCTGCTGGAAGTTTGTTCCAAGGATCTATTACTCTTTCAGTAAAATAATATTTTCTCATATTGCTTTTGATCTTTTCCCCAACTAAGTACAATAGCACTTAGACTAATATACTGCTTCATAGTGCTTTTCAGCACTCTCTAAGCAGTTTACAGAGTCAGCACATTGCCCCCAACAATCTGAGTCCTCAGAAGGATGAGTCTACCTTAGGCTGATCAGGATTGAACTCCTGACTATGGGCAGAGTCAGCCTGCAACTACTATATTCTAGCCACTGCCCCAAAATAGAGCAATTTAATTTGTTGATTGAATTTAGGCGATTCCCCAAGCAAACCAGAGATGAGTTTCTCCCAGTTCCAATCAGTTCATCTGAATAGGTAGCAACCCTCTGGTGATGTCATGATTATGTCAGAGAAACGGTTCAGTTAGTGCCTATCAGTGGGCACTGCCATCTTATTTTTTTGAATTTTCTTGGAGGGGATTTCTTTCCCAGGTATTTTTTTTCTTCTGCACATGCCCAGAAGCTGAGTTTCCAGCACTGAGCATCACTGCCATCTTGTTTTCAGCTTTTTTTTTTGGGGGGGGGAGTTTTTTGAGATCTTTTGGCACTGCAAATGTCATCCCCAAACAAGGTGCAAAGTGGCTCTCAAAGAGAACAAGGTTAATGTTCTCGCACTCGCGAGAACATTTCCTTTAATGTGCAAGGGCCAGGAGTTGCTGCAGGCTCTGAGGTTGCAGGGGCCCAAGGAGGGGTGGAGACCTCAACTACAAAAAGATATTGACAAAATTGAACGGGTACAAGAATGGTGGAAGGTCTTAAGCATAAAACGTATCAGGAAAGACTTAATGAACTCAATCTGTATAGTCTGGAGGACAGAAGAGAAAGGGGAGACATGATCGAAACATTTAAATATGTTAAAGGGTTAAATAAGGTCCGGGAGGGAAGTGTTTTTAATAAGAAAGTGAACACAAGAACAAGGGGACACAATCTGAGGTTAGTTGGGGGAAAGATCAAAAGCAACATGAGAAAATATTATTTTACTGAAAGAGTAGTAGATCCTTGGAACAAACTTCCAGCAGACGTGGTTGGTAAATCCACAGTAACTGAATTTAAACATGCCTGGGATAAACATATATCCATCCTAAGATAAAATACAGAAAATAGTATAAGGGAAGACTAGATGGACCATGAGGTCTTTTTCTGCCGTCAGTCTTCCATGTTTCTATGTTTCTATGTGTAAAAATGCTGCTTGACTTCTCCCTCCCTCTTGGAAGTTTTCCAGCTGGTCTGGAGAGGCATTTTTTTCAGAAACCCCCCAAAAAGCTGCAAGATCCAGAGCTGACAGTCTCTCGCACAGTGGGGACAAAATTTGTGAGTGGCAGGTGGGGCAGGACCTGGGGTGGGAGCTGGGGTGGGCTACTGCCCAGATTGGGGGGGGGAATGCAGTGGGGTAGTGAAAATGGAGCTCCACCCCAGAGCACCCAATTTGCACTGAAAGATTATTATTATTATTATTTATTAGATTTGTATGCCGCCCCTCTCCATAGATGTTGAAAGAAAATGCAGGGCATCCTGCATAAGCCACACCCACAGTGTGATAGTAAAACTTTTGGTAGCCCTTCACTGGGTGGGAGCAGGGGTGGATTGCTCTTATCTGCTGCTACTGTGTGCTGCGCATGCAGTGTGACGATTCTTACACACCTGTGTGTGTAAGAATCTCACCAGGGTCAAGGTTGACTCAGACTTCCAACTTTCTGAGGTTGGTAAAATCGGGACCCAGATTGTTGCGGGCAATATGCTGACACTGTAAACTGCATAGACAAGGCTGAAGCAGTGTATAAGTCTATAAGCGGTGTATAAGTCTATTTCTAAAAGCCGCTGAGCAAAGAAATGTAGATGCTTGTGGCTGGAACTCAAGAAGAGTGACTATTGAAGGGCAATGGACGTTTGGTTTCATCTAAAGGTTAGGCTGATACAGCAGTTGTGTTCCTCTTAATTATTTATGGATGAACCAGTGAAATGCTTGCCAAAGGGAACAGAGAATCAAATAATGTCTGGATATGAAACATCTGACCTTGGAAGTAGAGCTGATTGAAAATAATTACCCCAGGTGCTTATTTTCTCCCTTTCTTTTCTCATTCCGTAAAGGATGCATTTATTTTCTGTTTGGGCAACAATGCCCAGCTTTCACAATTATAAATTATCCAATCATTTCAGCATCGGATTAAGTTGCTCTGACTCTTTATTCAGCATTAGAATTTAACACTGTTGACACATTGGGTAAAATGGCATTAATTATCTTTGTTTTCTCTTCCGCGGGTGCGTGTATGGGCTTGTGTGCAAATTGGGTGGCGAGAGGGAGGCACGCAAAACGCAGAAAAGATGCTCTGAATATGCAGTTGACATTCCACGGGGGCCAAAAGTCATATTGAAAAAGTCAGAATCTTGAAATTAACTCTCTTCCCCCCACCCCACCCCCACTTCTGACCTCTATAATACTTTGCTATGAGCAGGTGCATATGAATTTTCTTTTACCCTTTTTGTTATGGCTGTCTGGGCTGTCAGACTAACATCTGGAAATTAGATATAGGGAAATTATCAGTCTTATGAATTATAATTAGCTGTCATTCTCTTCCCAGGGAGCACTTTGGTCATAGGTGAAGAATACTGGCTCATGCATATTCATACATCTAAATTTTAAAAAAAGTATTACAGAATTGTAGTTTTTATTGTATCGTTTGCTGTGTTCTCTCCTGCCCTGACAATTTTTTTTTTGCTATTCTGGTTTCTATTTATTTTTGTTTTAATTTTCTATAGCGGCTGCTTCAAGGAAACCAGGTGTGCATTTGCAGAGGGCCTTGATTAATATACTACTATTCACTGGGGTGCACAGTTCTATAAAAAGAAACTTTGCTGACACAGAAAGGAAAATTGCCACTCTGGAATGCTTGTTTGTTTTTAATGCTGTTTATTGTAATTATGCAGGATTATTACAGTATCACATTTATGACAGTGGAACTGAAATTGTGTCAGCATTTTTCTTTTAACGCATTTACTAATAGGTTTTGCCCTTAGCTGTGGGATGGAAATTGGGGGCCTAAATATTGTTCTGTCTGGGTCACCCCAGATGCCAACATCAACCAAAAAGAGTATCTAGACACACTGGTAAAAAGCAAAGGCAGTTTATATACTGGAAAGCAAACACAGGTAACAAAAACTGTTCTTACAGACAGGAACACGATGAAGCTTCACAGAGGTTTCACGAAGGCCAGGCAATAAAACAGGATTCTTGCTGGTAAAAACAACACTGGAGATAATAAAACCCACGCCTCCCCCAAGTCTTTCAGCCTTCTAGGCCACAAGCCAAGATCAGAGACGCCAAGAATCGAAGCAAGGTCACAGGACTCCCAGTTGATAACTCTGCACAAGACTGTAAGGGTGGGCCTGCCTTTTCAACCCTGCTGAGGAGAACCACACCCAAACCCAGCTGTTGCCAATTCAGGAATGGAAATACCTTTCTAATTGGCCCCTTCTTTGAGCTGCTCGTCGCTGCCTCATGTCTATTATAGCCTGTGCGTCTTCATCCAATGAATCCAGGCTACTAGCTGGGGAGAGGCCCCCCCCGGGGGTCTCAGGCTTCTCTCCCTCTTCCTCTTCCTGACGTTCCTCTCCCCCGTCTGCCTGGTCCTCCCCCTCCTGGTCACTGTCCTCCTCCTCTGGGCATGGATCCGGCAGAGCTCCAGCTGGTCCCTGAGGAGCCTCAGGCTGAATCACAACAAATATAATTTAATTAGTCACAGGTACCTCTTCTCTGTTTAATGGAGAAATCAAACTCATTTTCCAGATACTAAGCTGAGTAAAACAGTAACAAATGGCACTAGATCAGCCTTGGCCAATTTGGTGCATTCCAGATTTATTGCTTAAAACATCTTCAATTTCGAGCCAGCAAATCTATTGTAATCAGTACTCCAACAAAAATCAGGTGAATTCTAGAACATAAAAGGCTGATTCATACATAAAGGGTGTTCTGCCGGGCTCTCTGATAGGAGCCTCCCAAAAATTCAAGGGTACAAATTTCACACACACACACACGTTTGAAAATTCAAAACAATGTTCTTTATCACAAAAGTCAAAATAAACTAAGCACTCTTTTTGTATTGCAAAGAGCACTCTTCCCAAAACAACCGGGTAGTCTGTACAATTTCCCTTAAGCAGTCATTAAGTACTTAGCCAGCAGCTGTGAAGAAACTTCACACCCCTTCTTCTTCCAATGAAGTGAGACACACACACACACACACACGCTGCTCTGCTTTGGTTTCAAAGGCGTGAAAAAGCAACAAAGTCCAGCACACAAGATTCCTGACGAACTGCGGAGAGATATTCTTCCACAATGGCCAAACCCACATGCTGCTATTTATAGCAGCAGCCCTAATTACTGGAGCCCCACCCAAACACAGGTGGCCTCCCTTATTTCCTGTAATATATTCTTACTTGGTCTCTTCTACGCATAATTCTGCGCTTGCGTGGGTTCAAAATGTCATCATCTGAAGCAATAGAAGATAAGGAAGATTGACTGCCTTGGCTGTGTGCCAAGCCCTCCTCTGCCGAGTCACTCCCACCTTCTTCTTTGTCCGAGGAAACTAAATTCTGAACTGATTCTGTCGGCAAGATCACAGGCCTGTGACATGTTGAAGTTTCCCCTGCATTCACCTCCCTATTCCCTGGGGCAGGAGCTGGGCCAGAGCCAACCACAACAAAGGGTAGTAAAATTTGCATACCAATATATGTAGAAACGCACACGCCCAGAAACAAAAAATTGCCAGAATCTGATGCATGCAAGTGTCCCCTCATCAATATTATTTAATGTTTATGTTTATGTTTATTTAGATTTGTATGCTGCCCCTCTCCGCAGACTCGGGGCGGCTCACAACAAAGTGAAAAAACAGTTTACAACAAATCTAAATTTCTACTAAAAACATTTAAAAAACCCCATTTTCTAAACACACATACATACACACATACCATTCATAAATTGTATATGCCCGGGGGAGATGTCTCAATTCCCCCATGCCTGACGACACAGGTGGGTCTTAAGGAGCTTACGAAAGGCAAGGAGAGTAGGGGCAGTTCTAATCTCCGGGGGGAGTTGGTTCCAGAGGGCCGGGGCCGCCACAGAGAAGGCTCTTCCCCTGGGGCCCGCCAACCGACATTGTTTAGTTGACGGGACCCGGAGAAGGCCCACTCTGTGGGACCTAATCGGTCGCTGGGATTCGTGCGGCAGCAGGCGGTCTAGGAGATATTCTGGTCCAGTGCCATGAAGGGCTTTAAAGGTCATAACCAACACTTTGAATTGTGACCGCAAGTTGATCGGCAACCAATGCAGACTGCGGAGTGTTGGTGAAACATGGGCATACCTAGGTAGGCCCATGACTGCTCTCGCAGCTGCATTCTGCACGATCTGAAGTTTCCGAAATCTCTAGGTAAACCAGATCAGAAAACCCACTGCAGAGGAAGACTAGAACTGCAAGCTATGATTTCAGAATCTTGCTAGTTTGATTGTGCGACACCTCATCCATCTTCATTCTTCATTCACCTCCCCACAGTTAATAGAGATAACTTCTGAATGTTATCCCAACCCTCTGCCCAATTTTTTTGCATATTTTAATTAAGATCATTTCCCTCACTCTGTACTCTTAAGGATGATTACCCTCTATTATTATTATTATTATTATTATTATTATTATTATTATTATTATTATTATTATTATTATTAATTGGATTTGTATGCCGCCCCTCTCCACAGACTCAGGGTGGCTAACAACAGTGGTAAAACAACATGAACAATCCAATTAATAAAAACAACTAAAAAACCCTTATTATAAAAAACCAAACATACACACAAACATACCATTCATAACTTGTAATAGCCTAGGGGGAAAGGATAACTTAACTCCCCCATGCCTGGCGACAAAGGTGGGTCTTAAGTAATTTGCGAAAGGCAAGAAGGGTGGGGGCTATTCTAATCTCTGGGGGGAGTTGGTTCCAGAGGGCCGGGGCCGCCACAGTGAAGGCTCTTCCCCTGGGGCCCGCCAAACGACATGCTAATGACCTTGTCCCTTGACCCCCAAAATAATGAAATCTAAATGTTAAGGTGACAGAGAGATTATGCCAGGTAAAGCAGGAAAGTAAACTTTGGAATAAAGTTCTCATCATTGCAGTTAGTGATTTAATTTCCAACTTTGGCTCTTGCTATTTAATTTTCTGCAACAGTGGGACCTTAAAAAAATATACATACACATTGTCTCTAAGTTATAATAAATTTGAAATAGTCTTTAGGAATACAAATAGCAAGTCACAGAGAAGGTTGAAATTTAAGAAACATAGGTTTAAAACCCCTCTTATGGACATAAATCAGTTGTGTGACTTTTCCCATCCATGTTTGTATCTCATACACCAGTGTTTTTCAAACTTGGCAACTTTAAAATATGTGGACTTCAACTCTCAGAATTCCCCAGCCAGCATGAGGAAGTTGAAGTCCAAAAATTAAAAAATACTGTTGTACAATATCTCACTTTGATTTGTTGCAATTACAACAAGGATAACCCACCCCCCCCCACACCTCCAGCAATAATCTGTGGCTACATTCCAACATTTATCTTGCCTTCAGAGCTAGATTCAACACTCATTCAAATTCCAGGCCAGGCCAAACTTGTCTGTGCTTAGAAGGACCTGGTTACTAATAGGATAGAAAGCAATCAGAGAATACTGGGGCTATATGCTAAATTTTAGAAGATGAATCATTACCCCATTGCTACTAGGAAAACTACATGGAGGTGTCCATAAATTTAACAGGATTTGATCTCATATTGAATATTGCTCAATATTTACCTTAAATCTTGATAACTGGGTACAATTGTTATTCAGATAATAAGATAAAAGTGGTAGATCCCGAGTCCCAACAAAATACGTACTTTGGGTTTTGCTTTTATTTTTAATAATATTATAAAAGAGCAAATAAGAAAATAAATGTTTTGTGAAAATAAAGCAATAGATTAGGAGTGTCAAACTCAAGGCCCAGGGGCTGGATCTGCCGATAGGAAGCTTAGATCTGGCCCTCAGGGCTGCCCTGGAAATAGCAAGCACTGGCCTACAGTGCCTCTGCCAGCGAAAATGGAGCTTGGGAGGCCGCAACAGCCTCCTGCAACACTCTGCCAGCAAAAATGGAGCTCAGGAGGTCTGTGTGTGGCCCTCCCAAGCTCTGTTTTCACTGGCAGGGTGCTTGGGCCACTATAGGTGCCCCCTACACAAGTGATGTTAAGCTGGCCATTCCCACCTGGCCCTCAAGGTCAAACACAACCCTGATGTGGCCCTTAATGAAATCGAGTT
Source organism: Erythrolamprus reginae (assembly GCF_031021105.1). Lineage (NCBI taxonomy): Eukaryota > Metazoa > Chordata > Lepidosauria > Squamata > Dipsadidae > Erythrolamprus > Erythrolamprus reginae. The sequence goes on along the minus strand of NC_091953.1, from coordinate 110,264,759 downwards.
TGACACTCCTGCAATAGATGGTAAGCAATTCTGCTAATGCTCAGAACAAATTGGATTCACCTTCAGCTGACATTCCCTGGTCAAATGAGTATCTATTATCTTTGCAAGTAGCTTAAGGGGCAGTTTATATAGTAGCTATGTGTCTTCTTTAAATGAAGCCTGTTTCTGATTTATTTTATTGCTCTTGTGCAGTGTCTTTTTCCTTTTAAAAAAAACCTGAGTGTTTGACTTATATCTTGGTCTGAGACAGAATCCTCTTAGATTAGTTAATGACTTCTATTAGAGCCTTATCTCTTAAATCACTATTTTACATTCTTAATAGTTAATGGTGTATTTACCAATAATGGATTTATCATGGGAGTTTTGATGGCATATTATTAAGAGATTTGTAGAGCATAAGTAAATTTAGAGCATAGGTAAACCCAAGGGAAGTGCTGTTAGAAACACAGGCATCATGTCAGGCATTTAAAGCTAACTTTTTAAAAGCTCAGGTTTCTCATAAGCTAGTTACCTTTATCTGACATGATTTCCTATGCAGCAAAGTGCAAATAAATTTTCCAAGGCAGCATTCAAATCGACTTACACTACGTTTTGCTCAGGATGATTTTAATATTGCAAAGGGTATTTTATCTGCTTAGCTACAAATGAATGAAGATATCTGACTCAAAACAGATTCATAAGGGATCACTAGGAATGTGCCATCACTTTCAAATAATTTTATGCTCAGTAACACATAATGCAGCATTAATTTCCCTTGATCCATTCCTGGGATGATGCTTCTGCAATTCTTGCACTAGAAAACTATTCCTTACAAACTGATGATATTATACTTTATTTTTTGCTCTGGCCTAGAAATGTTGTTCTATTTTTGTTGTCTATCCATGCACTTATAAGTGGCCTACTTGTTCTCTAGAAAATATCTACTAATAAGAAGCAAGGATGATACAGTTGGTTGACTTAAATTCTAGGGTTTATTTTGTTCCTTTACAAAGCTTTACCCCGTTCGCCTCCGTTACGGTACAAAACACAAATATGATTTTAAAAGGGAAATAATAAAATACTTATGTCCCCTGTGAATTTAGGTACTGAGCAGGGTCAACCTTTCTAGGGTCCCACACGCCAACTTCAATTCAGGGATAATGTAATGCCTGCTTCCTGTCTTTCCTGCCACTCTGTAGATGACCATATGACAGGTCCCTGACATTTCTGCTGTCACTGAAGAACAGTTGCATTTTGATATTTTTCTTTTCCCACTAAGGATGTCTCCTGAGTATTAGTTCAAATCAAGAGGCATCATAATTTTTTTCTTTTTGCTATATTGTTGCTTCAGCAAGGCATCGAACACCTTTTTTACTATTTACACTGGTATAGATGACAAGTAAGAAAAGGACAAAAGAGGATAGAGATTTGGGGGGGAAATCCCTTCTAGTCAGTTCCCTTCACTTCTAGTCAATTTCAAAATGCTTACAGACAAGGATCAACTGTTTCTCTTAACCCCATCCCATAAGTGAAGTTAACATTACATTAGAGAAACATCTTTCAGCTGTGGTGAGGGGGGCGTTTGCCCAGGTTCGCCTGGTGCACCAGTTGCGGACCTATCTGGATCGGGAGTCACTGCTCACAGTCACTCATGCCCTCATCACCTCGAGGCTCGACTACTGTAATGCTCTCTACATGGGGCTACCTTTGAAAAGTGTTCGGAAACTTCAGATCGTGCAGAATGCAGCTGCGAGAGCAGTCATGGGCTTCTCTAAATATGCCCATGTTACACCAACACTCCGCAGTCTGCATTGGTTGCCGATCAGTTTCCAGTCACAATTCAAAGTGTTGGTTATGACCTATAAAGCCCTTCATGGCACCGGGCCAGATTATCTCCGGGACCGCCTTCTGCCGCACGAATCCCAGCGACCAGTTAGGTCCCACAGAGTGGGCCTCCTCCAGGTCCCATCAATTAAATAATGGCGGGCCCCAGGGGAAGAGCCTTCTCTGTGGGGGCCCCGGGCTCTCTGGAACCAACTCCCCCCAGAGATTAGAATAGCCCCCACCCTTCTTGCCTTTTGTAAGCTTCTTAAAACCCACCTCTGTCGTCAGGCATGGGGGAACTGAGATATTCTTTCCCCAGAGGCTTTTACAATTTATGTATGGTATGTTTGTATGTATGATTGGTTTTAAAATAAGGGTTTTTAGCTGTTTTAGTATTGGATTGTCGCATGTTGTTTTTACCACTGTTGTTAGCCGCCCCGAGTCTACGGAGAGGGGCGGCATACAAATCCAATAAATAAATAAATAAATTACAACAACTTTGAATTACGTTAAATTTAACTGAAGACCTGTGCAATAAATTTGTGCTTTGCTTTAATAGAAGTTTCATTAGAAGTCAATGTGAATTGTCTTGACAAGGTATTTCACATTGCTTCTGGGGTTCTTAGGAGCAATTCCAGGAGCCAAGCCTTTCCAAGTGTGTGGTACCTATGCAAAAGTATATTTTGGCAGTCAAGTTAACATTTCTGGCTACTGGAGCATTTATGGATGAAGGTGGAGAGGAAGTTACTGTCTCATAGAATACCTTGGAAGTCTTGGTTAAAATGAAGCATCTCTGAGCTTTGTACAGCCATGCCCTGGACTTCCTTAAAGTTCTATTTGTCCAAAATAACAGTCATGAAATGATCAAGGAGTAAAAGGATTGTTTTTGAGAGAAAATACAATTAGGGAAATGGGTTGGAACAAGCACTGGGCTTTCTGAGAGAGAACATGAAATCTATCATCATTCAGCCCATGCTGAAAGATACATTCTTCCTGGAAGAGTTGTTTTATGTTTAAATTTAGCTCGAATTTGAGACTCTTTAAAATGGAAAATGTCCTATGTCTAAAACAGAACACATGGTCACCCAACATACCGTATAGCTTTTTGCTACTAAAAATAGGGATATTCCTTGCATAAATTGGCAAAATTAGAAGCAGAAGATGGAAGTCTATGAGACAGAGATAAACATGTGATAGAACAAAGAGAAAAGAAAATGAGTCCTGCACTAATTAGTTTACAAAATCTATTACAACTTGGGCTAAGAATGGTGAGTTGTTACAAGAATTGGCTTTGTTTCATTAATAGAAAACTCTTCAGAAAAGCCAAAAGTTTACAGGGATCACTTTTATTTCATTTAGCCAGATGCTGGGCATGATGTAGCTTTATTCTTGAAATATAGGTAATTTTAGTATTGATCTCTGTTGCATTGTGAATAACAATATATATATATATGTTTTCATAGATTTTCACGGGTACAGGTATGACGGTCTTGGTATATTCGGATTTCTTCCCGTGTAGGATTTGGAAATTTCTGGCGATGTTTCGACGAGGTCTCACTCATCATCTTCAGGCTGGTGTTTCTGTCCTTGTTCTAAGGCGAACACTGCGAGACCTGAGCTGCCTTCCTTCTATAAATACTAGTGGCTGGGTGTGGTTCGATGGCTCAGCAATTGCCTGCTGTGTAGAAACTTCCTGGTGAGTCAGTGGGGTAACAATTGGGGTCGTTGATGTAGCTGAGGTATGCTGATTAGTTAATGGTTGTAGATTAGGCGTGATATCCTGAGTAGTTGGAACTTGCAGGCTACTTGATTGTTTTACAATGTGTGTTCTGAGTCTGGTTTCTATGGCTGGGATACGTTTGAGGGCTGGTTTCCAGATGTCTGGTAAGCGAGAGGAATCATCCCGCTTGTTCATATTTTGGGGATGTTTTTCTATCTCGATGGCTTCCATGATTATTCTTTTGCTGTAGGGTTCTGTTTTGGAAATTAATTTGGACCCTCCTTGCCTTACGTAAGAGCCTGAAGACTCACTTATGCCACCAGGCCTGGGGCCATTAGATCTTGCCCCCTGACCAATGAATATGTTGAAATAATGTGGAGTGAATGGAATGATTGTTTTTTGTAATTTTTGGGAAAGTTTAGTTCTTTTAATTAGTGTACATAAATGCACTGGTGTGCCTTTCGTCCCCTGTCCAATTGTCTTTCCTTTTTTTCACCTATCTTATATATTCTCTTCCTTTCATATATCCTCTCCTCTAAGTTCACCTTCACCCTCTTTTTATATTATCACATGTCTATTTTCTTCCTATGTATTTATGTATTGGACAAATGAATAAATAAATAAATAAAATTGGATTTAAGATGTTGTGTACTATATATTTTATATGTTGAGAGCCGGCCCGAGTCCTCGGAGAGGGGCGGCATAGAAATCCAATAAATAATAAATAAAAATGTTATTTTTAATTCTTTGTTTTTCTTTGTGTGCTATTCTAAACAATTGGAAGTATAGTGGCACAGAAATGTTTTTTAGATAAATAAATAGACAAAAATAGTTCATTGCATCTGTGAAATAAAGAACAAATTATCTGCACAAAGATCCCTCTCTCGACTTAATATGCCCTTACATATGCATACAGACACACTGTGAAGGAATTTAGAGCTGACCTTGGGGAAGGCATGAAACAGCCATTAAGGGAGAAGAAGGGAAGGAGCTACTAAGAACGTATCTGGAGAAAAGGTTACACAGTCCTTGGACTGACAAGGGTGAGGAGAAAAATCCCCAGAATAACTCTACTCTATTTTTGTTTAGGAGAAGATGGGACAGAGAGAAGCTTAGACAAGCTTTCAAGATTCTGTCATTATATTCTATTATAATAAAGCAGCAGCATCCGTGTGTCCCAGCAGTCTCTGCATTTTGACCTGCACTACTCACAGAGCTGTCATCAATCTTGAAAACCTCCCCAAGTTTGCCTCCTTATAGAGACAGCTCTAAACTCTACCAACATACATAGACATCCCACTGTAAAGACAATGTCTCCTGAAACAAATGAGGGCTTCTGACAATTATTTCTTCCAATCGGGGTGAAGACTGTGTGTTTTTAGCCTATGTGTATCTATCTAAGGGTACGGATGCTGGAGAGGTCTTTAGATTCTTCTCAGAGGACTCTGATATGACATCAGATGTCTCACTTGATGCTAAGTATGATCTTTCTGATTATGTCTGACTAACAACATTGTTATTAGTATTCGTAGTGACCTTTCAAAATCCCTTTTCCCAGAAAGCTTTTTCACATTGTACGTGCTGCATAATTGCAATTTGTGGAAAGAAAATGAATTCTAAATTTAAATGTGACCTTGCCTATCAGGAAGTTCACCCACAAGCTTGCCCTCGAGACAATCTATTAACAATGTTTTGCATCTAAAATACAAAGAAAAGATTCCAATTTATGTTATTTTTTGTATTCACACCTGGGAGAAGTATTGAGAAATATTAACAGAGAAATGAAACCTTCTGCCACATTAAAAATAATAATCATTATAATTTGAACTGCACCTAACGGTCAGGAAATAATTTATCTGTGAAATGTATGTAAATGCTGAAATTGCTTGTAATGCAGGGACTGAATCAGTATGGAAGGTTTAACTCAAAGGGATTTTAATTTAATTCTCCTTAATAATAACCTGTTACACTTGGAACAGCAACGTTCTACCTTTATTTGTTTTTCTTCCAGGACTGCTTTGCAGGAGAGGCGGAGTAACGACACGGACACAAGAGCTGGATTTAAAACTGGGTCATTTTTATTAATTAAATTTGTATAATTTATTTAAATAAATTAGCATAATTAGCATAATTAACTATAAACCTAAAATGGACCCGCAGGGTCAAACAATTGCTTCCGGGGCGGAAAATGACGTCAGAAAAACTTCCGGGGCAACTTATGGGTGTAGTTCCATGCTAATCCAGGTTAGGGACCCCTCCCTCACCTGAGACCTTGCCATGCACTTGCCTGTGGGAGGTCCCGCCGGCTAACCCCTACAAGGGGAATTAAATGGGTGGGACCCAAAGACAGGTCCCCCCCAATTGCTCAGGTCGCTCGCACCACAAGCCTTTGGAGAGAACCTGTCAATCATCCCCAAAGATGCCCAACGGAGAACACGCAGTTGCTAACCCACCACCCAGTTTTCCGCCCCTAACCTGCCTACCCAAATGACCAAAGGTAAGCCAATTAACCTAAACAGCCCCTAGCCGCTTATCCGTCACCTCAGTGTGGAATAGGCAAAAAAACGACCGTGGCAAATGCCAAGGCCGCAAAAAATTCCTATTCGGCCCCCTAGGGTGACCCACAGTGGCACACTGTAAGATAGGGAGGGCGGGTGAGTGTTTGCTCTGACGAGTCCGGGTGAAAAGGAAGAATTCCGAGCCAGCCACCCCTTTTATAGGGCTGACTGGCTCCACCCTGGACTCGTCATCGGGTGGCCAAGCCACCCGAGATTTCGGCCGAGATCTCGTGAAGCTTCGCGAGATCTCGGCCTTTACCAAAATGGCTGCTACGCCGGTAACCGTGTCCCCCGGGCCTCCTGCAAAAGCGCTGGGGGATGAAGACCACCAGCGATATTCTAGGATTCCCAGAGGCTTTGCAATAGGAATAAATGATATAACCATGGGGGTGAATAATATCCAAATTCCCAAATCATTTTTGGCTTGGCATAATAGATCTTACCAAAGTGGTCCTCTGAAGTCATGATACACGAATATTATCTTTATTTAACGAGACTGCATTGTTTTGGAGTTTTGGGTGGTAATAGTTAATGAGAATATATGCTGCAAAATATGGAACTTGAGAACATATCTATATTAAATGATATCCTTTGGATGCCAGGTAATTTCTGAATTCATTTCACAATATTGACTTTTTAAAGCCCTGTAGGTTAAGGAGAGAGGTAGACTCTGTGGATGCAGTGATACATATATCCTCAAAATTCCTCAGTCTCCTCTGATCATGATTGCTGAAAACTGACAGCACAATTTCCTGCCACTTTGAGATGGGAAACATATGAAAGTTGAAGATATTGGTCCCAAAATAAGCACACAGAGTTTGATCTCCTTGCAATCAACAGGGCTCATGTTGTCCAATACTTTTGTGAAAGCTCTTGGACAACAAAAAGTTGTTCATCAGTAGGTTATAGACCAAACAAGTGAATTTTGGCTGGCTATTAAGATTGGCAGAAAAGGATATTTATTTTCACATATGAGCTTTTTATTCAAATGCCTGAATTCTGATTCCTATGTAATCCTTAAATCCTTAAGCATGCATTCTTCTGTAATTTCTTTCAGAAGGATACCAAGAAGCATTTTGATTAATGTCAGAATAATTATTACTGTTATTTTACATTTATGTTTGCCATCAAGAACAAATATTATCTCAGGGACCGCCTTCTGCTGCACGAATCCCAGCAACCAGTTAGGTCCCACAGAGTGGGTCTTCTCCAGGTCCCGTCAACTAAACAATGTCACTTGGCGGGACCCAGGGGAAGAGCCTTCTCTGTGGTGGCCCCGGCTCTCTGGAACCAACTCCCCCCGAGATTAGAATTGCCCCCACCCTCCTTGCCTTTCGTAAGCTTCTTAAAACCCACCTCTGCCGCCAGGCATGGGGGAACTGAGATACTCTTTCCCCCTAGGCCTTTACAATTTTATGCATGGTATGTCTGTATGTATGTTTGGTTTTATAATAAGGGTTTTTAACTGTTTTAATATTGGATTGTTATATGCTGTCTTTATTACTGTTGTTAGCCGCCCCTAGTATAAGGAGAGGGGTGGCATACAAATCAAATCAATCAATCAATCAATCAATCAATCAATCAATAAACAAACAAACAAACAAACAAACAAACAAACAAACAAATAAATAAATAAATAAATAAATAAATAAATAAATAAAGCCTAAAATTGTTTTAAATTGTGCTTTCAATTCAATCATTTGTATTTTACTTATTGTTAGATTCTTATATACTATTTTTCTTTCTAGGAAGCTAGCATGAACTTTGAATTTTAGGACAGTATGGAGATGAGGTGCTTGCTCTGAACCTGTCTGACCCAAAATTAAAAATATACCCTAGGGAATATTCCACAGTATAATATTCTGAGTTTGCATTCAAAGGTCTGCATATAAAACCCAGTATGGCTATGGATTTATTGATTGTCTAGACTAACCTAAGTTACTTAACTTTCAGCATCAATAATAGACATGAATCAAGTGATTTATAAATGAAAGTAAGCATACATTGATCAATTGCTGAGGCCTTAGGTTTATTCCAAAGTTCTCATCTAGAAATGAAATTCAAGGCACATTCAAAATCTACAATGGTAACATTAAAGATGTGAATAAGATTAGCAGACTGAATAAAATAGTATAGTCAGCAGTTTGTCAATTGAAAAAGCACCATCAACAATAAAAAATGAAGATTATCTGATGCTTTACAAAAAATATGTACAAAATGCTTTATAAATGTTTTGTGTGAGGTAGAGACACTTCAAGATATACGATGGTTTTTAATAGAATGAGAAAATGCAAAGAAAAATACAATTTCTAAGACATAAAGCATTCTTTGGGCATTAGTGGTATGGACCAATCCATGGTCTTAATAATTCAGTAACACTGCCTTTCCTAAATTAATGCATTCACCGAGGATTATAGGAATCAAAATACAACCTGTTTAGATTTATTTAGTTATTTGTTTGTTTTTGTTTGTTTGTTTGTTTATTTATTTATTTATTTATTTATTTATTTATTTATTTATTTATTTATTTATTTATTTATTTATTTATTTATTTATTTATTTATTTATTTATTTATTTATTTATTTATTTATTTATTTATTTATTTATTTATTTATTTATTTATTTATTTATTTATTTATTTATTTGTATGCCACCCCTCTCCAGAGACTCGGGGCGTCTCACAACAATAATAATAACAACGTGACAATGTAACATATCTAATATTAAAAAAGCATCTAAAAATCCATCATTTAAAAACCATGCAACACAAGCATACCATACATAAAACTATATAAGCCTGGGGGAGATGTCTCAATAATGTCCAGAACATTATTGGGCTCCAGCTACCCGCCCTGGACGACATCTTTACATCTCGCTGTTCTAGGAAGGTGCATACCATTCTCAAAGACTCATCTTATCCAGCTTACAATCTTTTTGAACTGTTGCCTTCTGGCAGAAGATACAGAACAACTAGAACTCGGACCACACGTTTCCTGAATAGTTTTTATCCCAGAGCTATACTCGCACTTAACAACAAACTAAAGGGTCACCATCAGTGAACTGTTGGACAATATTACTTGGTTTGTCATGTAGATGGTTGAGTGGTTCAAGGTATGGAATTTGTAGTGGGTGGGATATTTTATTTTTTATTTTTTATTCTATTTTTTATTTTATTTTTAAATTTACCTATTCTGATTTTATGTATGGTGGGACTGGTCTCTGGGTGTCACATGGCTTTTGTTGCCAATGACACTTTGTTGTTTTGACAATGACAATAAATTTATTATTATTATTATTATTATTATTATTATTATTATTATTATTATTATACTTGACATTCTGATTATATCTGCCAATATGTAAGACAGAGCATTTATTGATCGAAATTTGATGTTGCCAAATAGATGATCATTTGGACACGACCGTTATATTTCTCAGAATCTGCTTTAAACCTTAAATTTTCGTTTAAATTAAGAAAAATCAACAACAGTAACATTAAATAATTAAGTACTTATTAAATTCTCATTCCACATTTCTGATATTTGTACAAACATAAATGAGGAAATGCAGTGATTTTTTTAAAAAAATGATTTTATGGCACCATACTTTATAGAAATATGTCAAGCTGCCATATTTTTGTGAATACTACTTCTGAAAAGTATTTGTAATAGATTTTGTAAACTAATTAGTGCAGGACTCATTTTCTTTTCTCTTTGTTCTATCACATTTTTAATTAGAGATAAACTACAAAACAGATTTCATCTTAGATGTTCTGCTGGGAGCTGACATTAAATAAAGCATTTGGGCATGGAGAATCACAATTCACTTGACAGATTTTTGTGTATTTTATGGGTTTAATTTTTTTAAAAAAATTGTATTCTAATATTTTAAGGATGGATGGATTGTGATCTTCTAGAAATACATAATCCCATGTCTATAGCTAAGATGATCAGGAGGGTTAAGCTTTTACCAAATTCAAAATCCCTCTGAGAACTGGAATCTAAATAGCACATAATATTTTGAAAAGCATTTCCCCCTATTTCTAATATTTTGGAACACAAGAAGAACTGTAGTTAGGTCTTGTTGATAAGTGATCTTGACTTAAGCAATAAGTTCAATTTGAAAATGGCAATTTGAGATTGGTATAAAATTGCTAAAAGTGGTGAAAGCCAACAGTTATTGTAAGGGTGGTGTTTAGCAACTGCGTGTTCTCCGTTGGGCATCTTTGGGGATGATTGACAGGTTCTCTCCAAAGGCTCATGGTGCCTTTAGTTCGATCTGAGCAATTGGGGGGAACCTGCCTTTGGGTCACGCCCATTTCTATCCCCTTGTAGGGGTTAGACGGCGAGACCTCCCACATGCAGGTGCATGGCTGGGATCCAGGTGAGAGCGGGGCCCTTCACCTGGATCAGCATGGAGCTACGCCCATAAGTTGCCCCGGAAGTTTTTCTGATGTCATTTTCCGCCCCGGAAGTAATTGTTTGGCCCTGCGGGTCCTTGTTAGGTTTAGTTAAATTTATGCTAATTTAATGAATAAATTATGCAAATTTATTTAATAAAAATGACCCAGTTTTAAATCCAGCTCTCTGTGTCCATGTCGTTACTCCGCCTCTGCTGCAATGGCTGAATATTAAGTAAAAGGCAAATGACGTTAAGTTAGTGTAAAGAGAGAGATGCAAAAGTCTAAACAAATGTACATTGGGCAGTTCTCAGTGGTAGGTTGCTCCTGGTTCGGACAGGTTCTTAGAACTGGTAGTGGTGGTGGCAGGATGCTCCACCCAATCACCCCAGGATGTTCTGCCCACTCACCCAACTCTGTATTCATGGACCAGCCAGACTAGGCTTGTGGTTTCTCCAGTAAGACTTCTTGAGTTGACTAAGAACAGTTATGCAATCTAGTAACCTTTCTCTAGACAATGTTCCCATTCATTTCAATTCCAGCATTCCACAGATAAAGTTTTTAAAACATATTTTTGCCTACTTTGACCTTGCAGCAAAGATCATTCTTACTGTTCAGTTCCCTCAAGTCTTCCTCTATGAGATCTACCTGAGGAACTATGACCAAGATAATTTGAAAACTCCCACCTGAATACATTCTGTCCAGAAATCTCTGCACGCTTCATTCCAGCAATAGTTTAATAACTTCAGTTTGGACTTGAATAGCCTTCACTGGTTCAGTGCCATTTTTGCTGGAAATAGTTATTGTTGTTCCCTGTTATTATTGTTTTGCTCTTTAGTCCAAAAGAAACAGTTCTGTTAGCCAGGTTGAAATCTTTTTGTTGAAATACAGTGGCAAAATAAAAAAAGAATATTTGGAGGCAGCATAATTAGAGGTCATCTGAATAGGAACATCAAGGACTTAACAATGACTGTGACACTTGGTGCTTTAGATCAGAGGTCTCCAATCTTGGCAACTTTAATCAAACCCCATCTGATGTTACTAAACAAGGACAGCCATCTACCACCCCTGATTAAGTGTGTTGGAAATGCAGATCTCTCCCCTAGCTTTGAATTAATGCTTTGTTTTGATGCTTTTGGGTGGCTGAGGTTGGAGTTTCTTGACTCTGATAGCCTAGGTCTGGGATGTCCTTCTCAGAAGGACTCTTCAAGCTACTTTCCACTTGCTTTGGTATGGCCATCCAGACTCATTAATGAAATGTCTGCTGTTTATGATTAATAATGTACAGTACTTGGCAGAGCAAAGGTCTACCCAGAGCTCTCTGAAGATAGAACACTCAAAGGAATCTTTGATTGCCTGGCTAGCTGAAACCTGGCAGGGCAGGGAGATAAAGCTGAAGGTTATTGGCATCTTTCTGCTGTTTCACTGGTCTTTAATGACCACAGTACACAGATTTCTCGATCCATCAATATTAGGGAGAAAGCAGACCACTAAACAAGTGGTCTACTTTTTGACCAAACCTCTGAAAGTTGAGACTCTACATCAGGGGTGTCCAATCTTGGTAACTTTAAGACCTGTGGACTTCAACTCCCAGAATTCTCTAGCCAGCCATCTTTAAAGCCTCACATGACTTGAAATGAAGTTACCTATGGTACCCTCTCTCTCTCTCCAGTTGTCTTACCCAGACAGGCAGGAGAGGCTTTTCTCTCATAGATTCCAGTTATCAAGTCAGCTGAAATTATAGGAATTGGCTCAATATATGTGAAGGATGGGGAGATGCTGTATTTATAGATAAATGGGGATGCCTGAAGAGTTTATTTGCTGATTTAATCTACACTTTGACCTTAAACTTTTCACTGATTTCTTGAAAATCCCAGTGCAGATTCTGACTAAAAAAAAGTATCAAGATTCTTTTAAAATTTTATTTTATTTTATATATTTATTAGATTTGTATGCCGTTTCTCTCCGAAGACAAAAGATGTATATTTTAAGCCACTCGTGGTCACCTTGAACTGCAAGATAGTGACATATGAATTGAATAAAAAACTAAAACAATTTTAAGGAAAAGTGCAACTACAATTATTTTAATATATTATGTACTTAATGTAACATTTCAGATAGTTCTTCTTACCACAAGTGGGGTGTATAAGTATATTTATGTTAGGTCAGTTAGGCGGTAGGAACATAAGTATATTTATGTTAGGTCGGTTAGGCGGTAGGGAAAGCAAGTAGGATGCTTGGCTGCATAGCTAGAGGTATAACAAGCAGGAAGAGGGAGATTGTGCTGGTGAGACCACATTTGGAACACTGTGTTCAGTTCTGGAGACCACCCCTACAAAAAGATATTGACAAAATTGAACGGGTCCAAAGACGGGCTACAAGAATGGTGGAAGGTCTTAAGCATAAAACGTATCAGGAAAGACTTAATGAACTCAATCTGTATAGTCTGGAGGACAGAAGGAAAAGGGGGGACATGATCGAAACATTTAAATATGTCAAAGGGTTAAATAAGGTTCAGGAGGGAAGTGTTTTTAATAGGAAAGTGAACACAAGAACAAGGGGACACAATCTGAAGTTAGTTGGGGGAAAGATCAAAAGCAACATGAGAAAATATTATTTTACTGAAAGAGTAGTAGATCCTTGGAACAAACTTCCAGCAGACGTGGTAGATAAATCCACAGTAACTGAATTTAAACATGCCTGGGATAAACATAGATCCATCCTAAGATAAAATACAAAAATAGTATAAGGGCAGACTAGATGGACCATGAGGTCTTTTTCTGCCGTCAGTCTTCCATGTTTCTAGGTCAATGGAAACTCAGGTGGAAACTCATGTTTCTAGGTGGAAACTTCTGGGCATGTGCAGAAGAAAAAAAATACCTGGGGAGGAAATCCCCTCCAAGAAAATTCAAAAAAATAAGATGGCAGTGCCCACTGATAGGCACTAACTGAACCGTTTCTCTGACATAATCATGACATCACCAGAGGGTTTTTATTTTATTTATTTATTTTATTTATTACTTAGATTTGTATGCCGCCCCTCTCCGAAGACTCCGAAGACTCGGGGTTGCTACCTATTCAGATGAACTGATTGGAACTGGGAGAAACTCATCTCTGGTTTGCTTGGGGAATCTCCTAAATTCAATCAACAAATTAAATTGCTCTATTTTGGGGCAGTGGTTAGAATATAGTAGTTGCAGGCTGACTCTGCCCATAGTCAGGAGTTCAATCCTGATCAGCCTAAGGTAGACTCATCCTTCTGAGGACTCAGATTGTTGGGGGCAATGTGCTGACTCTGTAAACTGCTTAGAGAGTGCTGAAAAGCACTATGAAGCAGTATATTAGTCTAAGTGCTATTGTACTTAGTTGGGGAAAAGATCAAAAGCAACATGAGAAAATATTATTTTACTGAAAGAGTAGTAGATCCTTGGAACAAACTTCCAGCAGACGTGGTAGATAAATCCACAGTAACTGAATTTAAACATGCCTGGGATAAACATAGATCCATCCTAAGATAAAATACAAAAATAGTATAAGGGCAGACTAGATGGACCATGAGGTCTTTTTCTGCCGTCAGTCTTCTATGTTTCTAGGTCAATATTTTAAATAGAAGTGCAGCTATAGGAAGTTAGGCAGTCCATAAGAATCTATTACTACAGTCAACTGATGCATGTTCACCAAGACCAGTGTTTCTCATCTTTAGCAACTTTTAAGATGTGGAAACTTCAACTCCCAGAATTTCCTAGTCAGAGGTGCTGGCTGGTGAATCCTGGGAATCAAAATCCAGGCATTTTAAAGTTGCCAAGATTGAGAAAGACTAACCTAAACTTTGTGGTCTCTATATCAGTGTTTTTCAACCAGTGTGCTCAGAGAGAGAAAGAGAACAAGAGAAAGAGAGAGAGAAAGAAAGAGCAAGAGAGAGAAAGAAAACAAGAGAGAAAGCAAGCAAGAGAGAGAAAGAAAGAAAGAAAGAAAAAGAGAAAGAGAACAAGAGAAAGAGAGAGAGAAAGAAAGAGCAAGAGAGAGAAAGAAAACAAGAGAGAAAGCAAGCAAGAGAGAGAAAGAAAGAAAGAAAGAAAGAAAGAAAGAAAAAGAGAAAGAAAACAAGAGCAAGAGAGAGAGAAAGAAAGAGCAAGAGAGAGAAAGAAAACAAGAGAGAAAGCAAGCAAGAGAGAGAAAGAAAGAAAGAAAGAAAAAGAGAAAGAAAACAAGAGAAAGAGAGAGAGAAAGAAAGAGCAAGAGAGAGAAAGAAAACAAGAGAGAAAGCAAGCAAGAGAGAGAAAGAAAGAAAGAAAGAAAAAGAGAAAGAGAACAAGAGAAAGAGAGAGAGAAAGAAAGAGCAAGAGAGAGAAAGAAAACAAGAGAGAAAGCAAGCAAGAGAGAGAAAGAAAGAAAGAAAGAAAGAAAGAAAAAGAGAAAGAAAACAAGAGAAAGAGAGAGAGAAAGAAAGAGCAAGAGAGAGAAAGAAAACAAGAGAGAAAGCAAGCAAGAGAGAGAGAGAAAGAAAGAAAGAAAGAGAGAAAGAGAACAAGAGAGAAAGAAAGCAAGAGAGAGAGCAAGAGAGAGAAAGAAAGAAAGCAAGAGAGAGAGAGAGAAAGAGAGGGAGGGAAGGTGGGAGAGAGAAAGACATAGAGGGAAGTAGGGAGGGAGAGAGAAAGAGAGCAAAAAAGAGGAAAGAAGGGAGAAAGAGGGATGGAGAGAGAGAGAGAAAAAAAGAGGGAGAGAAAGAGGGAGAGAGAAATACTGTAGAGCGAAAGGGAGGAAGAGAGAATTTTTTTGTCCAAACTTTTTTTAGCGCCCCCCCCTCAATGTGCCCCATGGTTTTGTAAATGTAAAAAATGTGCCACGGCTCAAAAAAGGTTGAAAATCACTGCTCTATATCATTCAAGGAAACAAAGAGATTGACTTATATGCTGGTTAGAAAGAAAAACCATTCTTCATTTCATTAACTATGTCTTAATAAGTATCATTAGTTGGTTTGGAAACAGTTTTCCAGGTGCCTATTCATCATGGACAAGATTATGATTCCACTTTAATTTGTGCCCCAGCCAATCTATTTTATAGAGGTAAATGAATCATTTATCCATGCAATTAGCTGAAGCAGTACATTCCTTCTCCCACACAAAGAATCAGGGATTTGAAAATTAAGTAAAGATGGTCACCTGTAAATCAAAAATATCTGAGACCATTAGAGGCATTGAGTGATGTTGACACTTTTTTCTTTTTTTAAAAAAAAGACAAAAACATACTGCCTGGAAACAAATGAAAAAAAATGGATATTTGAAAAATAATTAAATTTGTATCCTTGAAATCCATCATTTATGAAAACAATTCATCAGAGCGGTTATAATCATCAAGGAGTTCAGATAGAACTGATTTTATTATGTCAAGCAATGCCTAACTGAACAATGTTTAAATTGATTAATCTTAATTTGAAAAGAAGGACTATAATTATAACTGATGCAGAGACTATTAGATGGCAAAAAGTAAAGAAAGAGAGAATTTTGAATGAATTACAAAATTTATTATGGTCACTGACCAGAATAGCAAACCAAAACACATTAATAGTAATAATAATAAAATAAGATCAAAACAAGATATTACACAGTGGTGGGTTCAAGGGTGGATAATTAAAATCTGCCTTTAAAGGTAATATAACAATTTTTCGGTTCTTTCAAGAAAACAAATCATAAAAAGGGCCAGAACAATGTCGTTTGGCGGGCCACAGGGGAAGAGCCTTCTCTGTGGTGGCCCCGGCCCTCTGGAATCAACTCCTCCCAGAGATTAGAACGGCCCCCACCCTCCTTGTCTTGCACAAATTACTCAAGACCCACCTTTATCACCAAGCATGGGGGAGTTAAGATATTCTTTCCCCCTAGGCCATTACAAGTTATGCATGGTATGTTTGTGTGTATGTTTGGTTTTACTATAAGGGTTTTTAGTTGTTTTATTAATTGGATTGTTACATGCTGTTTCTTATCATTGTTGTTAGCCGCCCCGAGTCTGCGGTGAGGGGCGGCATACAAATCCAATAAATAATAATAATAATAATAATAATAATAATAATAATAATAATTTCCCAGGTAAGTCATTGGGGGTCATTGAATCCTTATAGAGGTACCATACAGCAGGACATGAGCTGCAATTTCAACAACCCCTTGTCTACAGGAGGCACTATCTTAGTTCATAAGGGAATAATTTTTTGTTCGACTGTCCAAAATCCTGTAGTGAGACCATTGAAGCATGCTAAAGTTGGAGTTCTTTGAAATTTGGAAACAGTTATGTCGTGTAAATACTGTATCTCACTAGCTTGTAAAAAAAGAGCTTGACTGCTCAGAAAAATGTTATTAGATAGAGCCGACAAGAATTATTGATGGCTAGTGTTGTTTGGTGTTGTCATGTAAACCTTCCAGTTTAGGAGGAGGGAGAATGTCCCGATATTTAATTCCGAGGAAAGCTAGAAAGACATAAGTAATAGATTTAGACAAGTATTCTGACAGCATTTTTATACAGCTGAGTGGATGAAGAGCCAATTAACGGGTATTTTAAAAAAAATCAGACTGTGGATGCCTTAAAATATTAATAGAGAATAAAAATTGTATTGTGACTAGAATTTCTCCTTGTGAAATCTGTGTCCTTTGGTACTGTCCAAATAATCTAGCCACTCTAGTTAGTCTGTCTTTAAAATATCACTACAACACATGTGATAGATAAATCCACAGTAAGCAGATGTGGTAGATAAATCCACAGTAACTGAATTTAAACATGCCTGGGATAAACATATATCCATCCTAAGATAAAATACAGAAAATAGTATAAGGGCAGACTAGATGGACCATGAGGTCTTTTTCTGCCGTCAGACTTCTATGTTTCTATGTTTCTATGACAAAATTATTAATCAATTAACCATTAACCATTGAAGGAATAGAATAGAATAGAATAGAATTCTTTATTGGCCAAGTGTGATTAGACACACAAGGAATTAGTCTTTGGTGCATATGCTCTCAATGTACATAAAATAAAATATACATTTGTTAAGAATCATGAGGTACAATGCTTAATGATTGTCATAGGGGTTAAATATGTAATAAGGAAACAGTCAATATTAATTAAAAATCTTGAGGACAGAAGCAACAAGTTACAGTCATAAATGGGAGGATATAGGTGATAGAAATGATGAAAAAAACTAGTAGTAATAGTAATGTAGCCTTAGTCAGGGTATGGTCAGGTACGCAGAACCAGTGGAAAAAATTTGAATCTCCCTCCCTTGGCTCTGGGTATGTTTTTTCTACCGCAGTAAATGAGGTTGAATGTGTGTAATTCAATTTAATTCAATTCAATTCATTAGATTTGTATGCCGCCCTAGAAGAGTTCTCTCTCTCTCTCTGTGTACATACAGTTTATATAGTAGATAATGTATATTTTTGTGTGCCTGTATGTAATATGTATGTACACATATGGCATATATACATAGAATTAAATAGTATATTTTGAATGTTCAGAAATAGTAAATAGGGAAATTGTATCTCTTGGAGGCGAGGAGAGGCCAGGCACCCTAACCCTAACCCAAATCCTTGATGTGAGGGACACCAAATTGGCCACCTTTAAGCCAGTCACATGACCTTTAAGTCACCACCACCTGTCACATGATCACCAAGCCACTCCCATCTGGTCACATGACTGCCCAGCCACACCACAAAATAAGCCACACCCACAGTATGGTCTTAAATTTTTTTTGCAGCCCTTTACTGGAGCAGATATGAGACTTTGTGAAAACCAAAGTAGAAAAATATTCTTCAAATTTCAAAGGACAAAAGACCCAAGTGGTCACCATCAAAGCAAGCTTTCATGATTGCCAGTTTATAAAAAGGGTAATTAAAAAGGTTGCTTGGTGACGAAGAACTTTCAGCTTCAAACAGGAAAATAAGGAAAATTCGAGGAAAATAATTATGAGAAATGTACTAAGATGATTTTAATAAGATTAAAGAAACTACAGGAAAATTTATAGCTAAAATAAAAATACTCAAAGTAATTATTGAAGTGGCTTAATAAGGGCAAATATGGTTAAAGGAAGATTGAAATACTACAATAAAGCCATTTAGAAATGGGATTAGAATGGCAGAATCGTTTACAGAGAAAGAATATATTCAGGAACAGATCCAAGAGAAAGGGGAATGAGACACAACAAACCAGCTGTCAAAAAGAAAAGCACCAGGCACAGTTGAAAACTTGTTAAACTTTAAACAGTTTAAAGCTCAGGAGAAGGAATAGTTAAAGTGTTAACAGCTTTATGTCAACAAATAGGAAACAAGGCTGTGTGATCTTTAGAGCCTCGGTGGGCAGTGGTTAGAGTGGAGTACTGCAGTTTGGCAGATTGAATCTCACTAGGCTCAAGGTTGACTCAGACTTCCATCCTTGCAAGGACTCAGATTGTTGGAGGCAATATGCTTCCTCTCTGTAAACCACTTAGAGAGGGCTGTAAAGCACTGTGAAGCAGTATATAAATATGTGGTATGGAACCCCTACCACATCTCGGACATCAATACCCTTGAAAACGTCCAAAAATATTTCACCAGAAGAGCTCTTCACTCCTCCACTCGAAACAGAATACCCTACGAAAATAGACTAACAATCCTGGGTCTAGAAAGCTTAGAACTACGACGCCTAAAAGACGATTTAAGTATTGCCCACAAGATCATATGCTGCAACGTCCTACCTGTCAATGACTACTTCAGCTTCAACCGCAACAACACAAGAGCACGCAACAGATTCAAACTTAATATTAACCGCTACAAACTTGACTGTAAAAAACATGACTTTAACAATCGAGTTGTCAAAGCGTGGAACTCATTACCGGACTCAATAGTGTCAACCCCTAACCCCCAACATTTCTCCCTTAGACTATCCACGATTGACCTCTGCAGGTTCCTAAGAGGTCAGTAAGGGGCGTACATATGTGCACTAGTGTCCCTAACGTCCCCTGTCCAATTGTCTTTCCTTTATCTCATATATCATAAATATTTTCTTCCTCTCATATATTTTCTCTTCTATTTTACATATTATCTTTATATATATTACTCAATGTTTATTCTCTTCAATATGTATTGTGTATTGGACAAAGAATAAATAAATAAATAAAAAATAAAACCAGATGACTGCAAAGAATATAAATCCTTCTATTCCCCCAAAGAGCTAATTTTCTACTTCTTTCTCTTTTGCTCTCTTAGGTAGCATCAGGGTAAGACTGATCTTGGAGCTGTAATTCTAGTGGGTATCCCTGGGCTTTGGATATTTCTTGTACTAGTTTCCCATCTTTTCCAAATGCAGACTGCTTATTTC
Organism: Erythrolamprus reginae; assembly: GCF_031021105.1. NCBI lineage: Eukaryota > Metazoa > Chordata > Lepidosauria > Squamata > Dipsadidae > Erythrolamprus > Erythrolamprus reginae. The sequence goes on along the minus strand of NC_091953.1, from coordinate 110,244,939 downwards.
TCATTATTTGACTTGAGCCTTAGGTTTTCCAGTTTATTTAATTTGCTTCATCCATATTTACTTTGGCACCATTCATTGAATCTTCCACTGTGCTGGGTGCATCTCCATGGTAGATTTTAAGGAAGGCAGTGTTCTGCTATTCAGCATACATGTTCAACTACCATAGTCTGTGCTTCCACATTTCACCTTCAATTGTAGGTTGGATGATGACATAGTATGGAAAGATTCCTTATAGAAAATATCCAGTTTATTTAAATTTGCATTTAACAGTGTCCATGTCACAGTTCCATATAGCCAGACTGTTAAAATAATTGCATGGAATATTTACATTTTTATTTTATTTATTTTTATTTTATTTATTTATTTTGTCCAATACACAATAATACACAATGAAGGTAATAGAGGACACCTTCGAGGAAATAGAATTAGAGAAAGAATAGAAGAGAGAGTATAGGATAAAATAATCAATGAGAGAATAGAAGAAAGATATATGGATAGAAGAGAAGATAAATGGGATACAGGAGAGACAATAGGACAGGGGTCAGAAGGCACTCTAGTGCACTTATGCATGCCCCTTACTGACCTCTTAGGAATCTGGAGAGGTCAACCGTGGACAGTCTAAGGGTAAAATGTTGGGGGTTAGGGGATGATACTACGGAGTCCGGTAATGAATTCCACGCTTCAAAAACTCTATTACTAAAGTCGTAGTTTTTAGAGTCAAGTTTGGAGCAGTCAATATGTGCTCTTTTGTTGTTGTGGTTGAAGCTGAAGTAGCCGTTGACAGGCAGGACATTGCAGCATATAATGTGGGCAATACTTAGACCATGTTTAAGACGTCTTAGTTCTATGTTTTCTAGGCCCAGGATTGTAAATCTAGTTTCATATGGTATTCTGTTACATTTCAATTGAAATGTTCTGGTTTTCTACCAGAGGTACCAGTTCAATGATTCAAAGCCATCCAAAGTACTGTGGCCAATCCTGCTGTAGATGCTGTTTCCTGTTCTTCGCAATCAACGCAAGCTATTTGAACTGGTTCACCTGCTCTGTCTGGATTAAATAGAGTCTCTAGAGCTCTATCTCAATAGAGACAGACCACATAGCGTGAATCATTAGTTGTCAAAACCTTTGTTTTGTCAGGATTAATTTTCAGATTGTATGAATGGGCAATGTTTATGATGTCATGCAAACTGTGGTCTCTATGTCACTATCTGCAAATATGGCCCTGTCACTGGTGAACCAGAGGTCTCTTATATGTTGGGTTTCATTGAACTGTCTTCTTGCTTGCTGTCAAATCGTGTCTTCATTATAGCATCCACAATGACACGGAACAGCAGGGAAGAGATCATGCAGCTTTGTTTAATGCCAGTTTGAATTGAGGAATTCCTCTGAAGGTTACTTTCAGTTACGCATATACTGTAGTTGCTAGAATATGATTTCTGGAGACATGTGCTCCATAAAGTGGACTAATATACACTACTGAAAGCTGCTCAAAAACCAATGAATACAATGACTATTCATTTGTCATTTGTCATATCAAATCCTCTTTTTCCACATGAATTGCCAGATGGTGAACATCTAATCAAAGCATCCTTGGGTTGGGTGTAAGTGGCCCTGCTGCTCACCAGTTGTCTGCTCTTACTGTTTCTAGAAATGTAGTACCGTAGGAGGTTTCTCATGAAGAAGTTTCCAGTGATTGATAAATGGATTATGTCCTGGTAGCTTTTACATTAGCAGCTGTTGCTACTTTTCAACATAGAAATTAGAATCCCTTGTTTCCAAACATGATAATGTGAATTGACCATTCAACTCAAAAAAGCACAATCAACATAAGCTATGGAAAGGTTAAAATCTCCTTACATCAAGTACATCTCAGAAACAACCAACAGACTGTTACTACTACACAGCATTACTGTAGTAGACAAACCAACTAAAGTCATTCAAAATATAGCTTAAATAAACCAAAAGACCCAGTACCCCCACCCAAAAAGGGACTTATCTACAACATACATTGTAAGAGAGAGGGTCCGCCTCTTGGGCGTCCTCCTCGATCCACAGCTCACATTAGAGAAACATCTTTCAGTTGTGGCGAGGGGGGCATTTGCCCAGGTTCGCCTGGTGCACCAGTTGCGGCCCTATCTAGACCGGAACTCACTGCTCACAGTCACTCATATCCTCATCACCTCGAGGTTCGACTACTGTAATGCTCTCTACCTGGAGCTACCTTTGAAAAGTGTTCGGAAACTTCAGATCGTGCAGAATGCAGCTGCGAGAACAATCATGGGCTTCCCTAGGTATGCCCATCTTACACCAACACTCCACAGTCTGCATTGGTTGCTGATCAGTTTCCGGTCACAATTCAAATTGTTGGTTATGACCTATAAAGCCCTTCATGGCATCGGACCAGAATATCTCCAGGACTGCCTTCTGCCGCACAAATCCCAGTGACCAGTTAGGTCCCACAGAGTTGGCCTTCTCCGGGTCCCATCAACAGATTAGAGCCGGGCGATAGGCGTCCCTATCCAGGGTGCTGATTGGCCGCCAGCCCGTAGTTACAATGTAAGCGGGAAGTTTCTCTCTGCGGGATTGGGTGCTGCCTCAGGCAGCTTGTTATATATAAGCCTGTGTGTGTATTATTTGCTTAAGTCTGTACCTGCCAGGCCTGGCATGAGTTCTGTAATAAACTTCTGAGTTAACTGTGGCTTCTATTACATTGGCGACGAGGTAGCGAGCCTATGCTGAAGATTGACAGTGGAGACAGTAAGTCAGGATGTCTGTGCATTTAACATTCCCCCCCTTTGATCCTCAAGGGGAGACGTGGGACTCCTATGTCGCCCGTTTTGATTGTTTCCTGATCTCAAATGGATACCAGGACATTTCTGGGGATAGAAAGAGGTCCTATTTTTTGGGGTTTTGTGGACCCGATATGTTTGAAACAGCTCGTGCCCTGTTTGCCCCAGTTTCCATCCATGATGTGACTTGGGATGATTTCTTGAAAACGTTACAAGATCATTATGCCCCTGCCCCTTCGAGGTGTGCTCGTCGCTACACTTTTTATCAGCGAAATCAAGCCGAAGGGGAGTCTATTAATGACTTTCTGGCTGCTCTCCGTAGAGCGGCATTATATTGTGAGTTTGGGGACCTTAATGACTACCTTTTGGATAGACTAGTTTTCGGAGTCAGAGACGGTCGCCTCAAGCGGCGTCTCCTGGCGATCCGGGATTTAACCTTTCAAGCTGCAGTGGCGGAGGCTCGTGCTTTCGAGTTATCTACACAATCTTTGGCTTCTATGGACAGCTCAGTTAATGCCACGCAAAAGACAGCCACTGTCCCGGATAAACCCAAGCTGGCCCCGGAGGAGGTGGGCGATTTAGGGGGCGAAGAAGATGAAGAGGTCTGCAGATTGGCTACTAATCGGGCTAGGGAAGCACCGACGGGACGTCCTCGTCCTCCTTTGTCGCCGTGCCGTGGCTGTGGGGGGGGGTCATTATCGTTCAAATTGCCCGTCCCGAGATGTGGCATGTTGGCGGTGTGGTGCCAAAGGTCACATCGCCAGAGTTTGCCGGTCTCGTAGATCCCCGGCTGCCCCGTTCCGAGAGCAGCGTGAGTTTTCTGGCTTCAATTCTCGGGGTCAAAGACGGTTTCCCCCCCCCAGAAGAGATGACTGCAACGCGGTGTACAGCTGCCCTCGTCCGGTTTCGTCTTATGTCAGGAGGACCGCCGGCTCGGCTGAGAAAATTTCTGTGGTGGTTCAATTGGGGGGTTCTCGTTGTGACATGCAAGTAGACACCGGATCTGCTCATTCATTGATTTCATGGGCCACCCTCAAGCGCTGTTTCCCTGCATGGAGGAAGAGTCGCCTGCTGCCCTGCGCTTTGAGCCTGAGGGATTACCAAGGAGCTGCAATTCCTATCATTGGAGAAGGTCGTTTTGCAGTCCGCTTCAAGACTTTCGCTGGTAGACTGCCTCTCGTAGTGGTGGATGGACCCTTTGCCAGCCTGCTTGGACTGGACTGGTTCTCTTCTCTGGGACTCTCCGTTGAGGGGGTTAATGCTATCGTGGGGGAGTCGGGATTTGAACAGCTGGCACGGGAGTTCCCTGCCGTTTTTGACAGCAATTTGGGTCGGTATACTGGCACCCCCATCTCGTTCAATTTAGATCCTAAGGTTCCAGCAGTTCGTTTAAAGGCCCGTCGTGTCCCTATTCCCCTCCGTCCTAAGGTAGATGCAGAGTTGGACAGATTAATTGCCCAGGGGGTTTTAGAGCCGGTAGATCAGGCTGCATGGGAGACCCCTGTGGTGATTGCTTTCAAGGGGGATGGGGGAATCAGATTGTGTGGGGATTATAAGTGCTCTGTGAATCGTGCATTGGCCCACCATTCATACCCCTTGCCAGTGGTGCAACAGCTGCTACATACTCTGGGGGAGGGTCGGGTGTTTGCCAAGCTCGATCTGTCCCAAGCGTACCAGCAGCTCCCCGTAGACCCCCTGACAGCCGAGGCCCAGGCGATCATCACCCATAGGGGGGTATTTAAGTGCCACAGACTGCAATTCGGGGTTTCCATCGCCCCCGGCATCTTTCAAGGTTTGATGGAGCGCCTGTTATATGGACTGGAAGGAACTGTGCCGTATTTCGACGATGTTCTGGTGTCGGGGAGTTCCACAGACGAACTAATGACTCGAGTAAGGAGGGTTTTGGCTAAATTTAAGGAAGCTGGGCTTAAACTGAAAGCTAAGAAATGCGTGTTTGGGGTGCCCAGGGTCGAGTTCCTGGGTTTCACGGTGGATGGGCAGGGAATACACCCCACTCCTGAAAAGATTCGTGCCATCAGGGATGCCCCCAGGCCACAATCCAAGGGGGAGCTCCAGGCGTTCCTGGGTTTACTTAATTTTTATGCGGTCTTCATCCCGCATAAAGCATCTGTGGCTGAGCCTCTGCACAGACTTCTGGACAAACAGTCCCCTTGGCATTGGGGAAAGAGGGAGGAAGCCGCGTTCTTGGGGGTTAAGGAGTTACTCACTTCTAATAACATCCTGGCTCAATACTCACCTGGACTGCCCCTGGTACTCACCTGCGACGCTTCTCAATATGGGGTGGGCGCAGTCTTAAGCCACAGACTGCCAAATGGTACAGAAGCTCCCCTGGCTTTCTTTTCCCGCACGCTGGCTAAAGCGGAACGTAATTACGGCCACATCGACAAGGAGGCGCTGGCTCTGATTGCTGGAGTCCGAAGATTCCACGAGTACCTGTATGGCCGTCACTTCGAACTGGTGACTGACCACCAGCCATTATTGGGATTATTGTCTGGGTCCCGTCAAAGCCCTGTAGTTATCTCCCCCAGGATGTCACGATGGATAGTTTTCCTTGCTAACTATAGTTACACTTTATCATACAAACCTGGGCGCCATATATCTCATGCAGATGCCCTTAGCAGATGCCCCCTGGCCGAAGTTTTAGTGGACCCCGCACCTGCATGTTCTGTCTTTGCGCTGTCAGATGGGGGTCATATTTTATCTGCAGCCGAGGTAGCCTGGGAAACTGGGCGGGATTTCATCTTGTCCCAAGTAAGGCAATGGGTGTTAAGGGGGTGGCCTGTCTCAGCCCCTGCCGAGGAGTATGTGCCTTTCTTCAGGTGTCGAACCGAGTTCTCCGTGGAAAGGGGGATTCTGCTGAGAGGGTGCAGGGTGGTAATTCCGAGTAGGCAGCGCAGCCAGGTATTAGCTCTCTTGCATGATGGCCATCCAGGCATTGTGCGCATGAAAAGCCTGGCAAGGGATTACGTGTGGTGGCCGGGGCTGGATAAGGGGGTAGAACAAAGAGTGGCAGATTGTAGGACATGCCAAGAGCACCGGCCTTTCCCTCCCCGAGGGGAGCCATTGGCCTGGGAGCCGCCTGCGGGCCCCTGGGCTCGGATACATATTGATTTGGCCGGCCCCTTCATGGGGCAGTCTTTCCTGGTAATGGTGGACGCACACTCTAAGTGGGTGGAGGTGGTGCACCTTAAATCCACACAGTCACAAACGATTATAGAGGCCCTGATGACAGTATTTGCCACACAGGGGTTCCCAGACCTCCTGGTTTCGGACAACGGCCCGCAATTCACATCTGTACTGTTCGAGTCATTCTTGGCATCGGTGGGCATTCGCCATGCGCTGACCTTGCCTTGGCACCCGGCCAGTAATGGGCAGGCGGAACGGGCAGTGAGGTCAGTCAAGGAGTCTTTAAAGAAGATGACTGGGGGTTCATGGCAGAAAAGGTTGGCAGATTTGTTATTAGCACAGCACACGACACCCTGTGTGGCCACTGGCAAGACCCCCGCTGAACTATTAATGGGTCGCAAACTTCGAATAGTCTTAGATAGGCTTCATCCGTGGTATTCACAGTCGGTGCCCTGGCCAGAAACCCCGGCCAGAAAGGTGAAAGTAGGTGACCGGGTGTTTGCGCGCTCATACTCTGGGGAGCAGAATTGGGCTGAAGGAGAAATAAGCAGGGAGCTGGGTCCCAGGTCGTTTGAGGTCATGTTAAGGGATGGCCGAGTGTGGAGGAGACATTTGGACCAAATTAGGTCAGACAAGGGAATGGATACTGGCGAGGACAGAGGTCAAGGCCACCCCGGAATCGTTATGGAGGAAACCCTAAACCGGGGCGGAAGTAATGGGGGAACTGACAGCTCGGCAGAAGCCTCGCCGTTTGTAAGCGAGGGAAGCAGAGAGGCGAGTCCGGAGACCAGGGAGGAACAAGAAATAGAGCCACGGAGATCGGGACGTCTTTGTAAGAGGCCGGAATATTTGAAAGATTATGTATGTGCTAACGAAAGGGATAGGAGTGTTGTATCTGCTCAGTTACAGCCGCAGATTAGAGCCGGGCGATAGGCGTCCCTATCCAGGGTGCTGATTGGCCGCCAGCCCGTAGTTACAATGTAAGCGGGAAGTTTCTCTCTGCGGGATTGGGTGCTGCCTCAGGCAGCTTGTTATATATAAGCCTGTGTGTGTATTATTTGCTTAAGTCTGTACCTGCCAGGCCTGGCATGAGTTCTGTAATAAACTTCTGAGTTAACTGTGGCTTCTATTACAATTTGGCGGGACCCAGGGGAAGAGCCTTCTCTGTGGCGGCCCTGACCCTCTGGAACCAGCTCCCCCCAGAGATTAGAACTTTCCCCCACCCTCCTTGCCTTTCGTAAACGTCAGGCATGGGGGAATTGAGACATCCCCCCTGGGCCTATACAGTTTATGCATGGTATGTTTGTGTGTATGTTTGCTTTTAATAATGGGGTTTTAGTGTTTTTAAATTATTAGATTTGTCGTACATTGTTTTATTGTTTCTATGAGCTGCCCCGAGTCTACAGAGAGGGGCGGCATACAAATCTAATAAAAATAAAATAAAATATAATAATAATAATAATAATAATAATAATAATAATAATAATAATAATAATAATAATAATAATAATAGACCTATAATGCCACTATGCCAAAAAAACCCAACACAGTCCTAAACTGCATTAACAGAAGGATAGACTCAAGATCATTTGAAGTGTTAATACCACTTTATAATACCTTGGTAAGGCCACATCTGGAATGCTGCATTCAGTTTTGGTCACTATAATGTAAAAAGAATGTTGAGACTCTAGAAAGTGTGCAGAGAAGAACAACAAAGATGATTAGGGGACTGAAGGCTAAAACATACAAAGAACAGCTGCAGGAACTGGGTATGTCTAGTACTGTAATTTAATGAAAAGAAGGACTAAGGGAGACATGCTAGCAGTGTTCCAATATCTCAGGGTTTGCCACAAAAAAGAGGGAGTCAAAAGCACCTGAGGTTAGATCAAGAAACAATGAGTGGAAACTAAACAAGGAAAGAAGCAACTTACTTAGAAACATAGAAACATAGAAGTCTGACGGCAGAAAAAGACCTCATGATCCATCTAGTCTGCGCTTATACTATTTACTTACTTACTTACTTACTTACTTACTTACTTACTTACTTACTTACTTACTTACTTACTTATTCGACTTCGATGTCGCCCAATCCCGAAAGACTCAGGAAAACTAAGGAGAAATTTCTTGACAGTTAGAACAATTAATCAGTGGAACAGCTTGCCTCCAGAAGTTGTGAATGCTCCAACACTGGAAGTTTTAAAGAAAATATTGGACAACCATTTGTTTTCCTGCCTAAGCAGAGGGTTGGACTTGAAGACCTCCAAGGTCCTTTCCAACTCTGTGATTATCATCATCATCATCATCATCATTACTGGACAGGGCAAGATACTGTATATAAACAGGGGGTCTACCACATAGTCACTAGCACTGATGATATTACTTGCTTGGGTAATACTGTACAAGCAAGCTTAGAGATCACCCGAGTAAGCATCTTAACACTATACCAGTTCAAATTCAATTAACTCAAACCCTAATAGTATTGCTAATGTTAGTCTGCAATACAACAGTTTTCTAAAGCTTTTCAGTATGTTGTGGAGAAAGTATATACAGTGATCCCCCGATTATTGCGAGGGTTCCGTTCCAGGACCCCTCGCAATGATCGGTTTTTCGCGAAGTAGCGCTGCGGAAGTAAAAACACCATCTGCGCATGCGCAGATGGTGTTTTTACTTCCGCCGCAGCAGCGAGGAGCCGAAGATTGGGGTTTCCCCGCTGCCCACGCAAACTCCTCGCTGCTGCCGCGCCCGCCGCTTGTCCGCCCGCCGCTTGTCCGCCACCTGCCTGCCCGCGCGCCCGCCCTTCGCCCGCCCACGCTGTTCGCTCGCGCCGCTTTCCAGCTGAGTCCTGAAGCGAACTTCCACGTTTGGCTTCGGGACTCAGTTGGGAAGCCGCACGGCTGTTTTAAAATGTCGCTGCCGGCATGGGGGGCTTCCTAGCAGCCCCCCAAACCTGGGTTGGGGGTCCGGGGGGTGCTGGCAAGCCCCCCATGCCGGCGGCGATGTTTTAAAACAGCCGCGCGGCTTCCCAACTGAGTCCCGAAGCCAAACGCGGAAGTTCGCTTCAGGACTCAGCTGGGAAGCTGCGCGGCTGTTTTAAAACGTCAACGCCGGCATGGGGGGCTTGCCAGCACCCCCCCGAACCTGGGTGGCCGGGCGAGCAGCGAGCGAACGGCGGGTGGCCGGGCGAAGGGCGGGCGAGCGGCGAAGGGCGGGCGAGCGGGTGCTGGGGAGGCTTCTCGCCCTCCCGCCAGCAAGAGGGGGAAGACCCAGAGAAGCCGCCCAGCAGCTGATCTGCCCGGCACCATCTACGCATGCGTGGCCATAAAAAAAAGGGTGCGCATGCGCAGATGGTGTTTTTACTTCCGGGTTGAAAAATCGCGATTTAGCCCGTTCGCAATGATCGGGATCGGGATCGGGGGATCACTGTATATCAAATGATATTGGTTGTACAAAAATGCAAGTGAAAAGCAACCAAAAGAAAACAAAAATCAAAACAAAAAGTGGCCAAGGGATTATAAGACTATATTTTTCTATAATAAACATTTTAGATATTTATTTAAATTAAATATTCCCTGATTCTGATTTTATCTTTCTGAAACTTTCTGATATGTGATCTGTTAAATTGAGATTTGATTAAAGTAGAAAAGTATGGCCAATAATATTCCAGGATTGGGTTGTTATGGTCCTAGGCCAATACCTTATGTACTATGTTTACACTGGTTTAAGGATGATTAAACCCATTTTACTCATGGCATGAAGATAAAATGAACCTGGGTGAGACTGATCATATGGACTAATTTCAGTTGGTGGAGTCACTCAGTATACTTAAATTTCCTTCGTGGATTAATTATGTTACAGTCCACACCAGAGAATGCAAGCCTACATATGATCTCATTTCTACTTGTATTCCTTGTAGCTTTCCCTATGAGGAGTGCTATACATGCTGCTTTGATCTCTGGGAGGAAATGCGGGTTATAAATCTAAGTAGACAACTCATTGTCTGAATGACCTCGAGTGGACAAAAAAGAAGGGAGATTGAGAGCAACTGATTTCCTGCCAGCTTCCTTATTGACTTTCCTTGTGGGAAGCTGACAGAATGTTGGAAATGATGACCATATGTCTCTGCAGTTTTTTGTGGCAGCATGTTGACACTGAAAGGGCAATAATTTTGCAATATTTCAATGGGAGCAATGGATTACAGATCTTGGCCACATTTTTAAAATTAGCCTATTTGAGGTTTGTTACGTCAAAAACTGTTGCCCTGTGATGCATTGTTTCATCCAATTGAATGTTACAAATAGACAGGAGACATTTAGTAGTATATACCGTAGATAATAAATATGTTGAAATATATTTGTGCATTTATATATCAAATGTACTATCATGAGCCAATGAGTAACATAATCTCTCAAAAACGTTAATGATGTTTTTTAATATATGTTAAAGTGAAAAAATAAATGAAAGGTGGGAAGGAAGTAATACAGATTCGATGCTTGCAGTATAATGCATTTTGTCCTAAATGTTTTTGAGGAATACAGTATAGGAAAATCAATAGTTAATCTTTCCAATAGCATTATAAATTTGGATGCATTCCAGGAATACATTTCAAGTCAATCAAACATACATGCAGACCCATTTATGAAATTTCCATTGGTGGGGTGTATATAGAGGAAATGAAGAATACTATTTTATAGGATCAAGCATCCTTTGTAATAAATGGATTCTTTCATGAATTGATGCAATATGCATCTAGATAAAAGAATTATGCCTTAAAGAGATGTCAAGTATTCATATGGTCTTTTATACAGTATATCTCTAATGTCTAATAATGGAGGTCTTCTGAATTCACGCCTTCATCACCTCTCACCTTGACTATTGGAATGGACTCTACATGGGCTATCCTTGAAGAGTGTTTAGAGATTATCACTCCAACTTTACGTGAGCTGCATGGGTTACCCATTGGTCTCCGGACGCAATTCAAGGTGTTGATTATCATCTTTAAAGCCCTAAATGGCTCAGGGACAGACTATTTAGGGGATTGCCTCCTGCCTCATACCTCACTGCAACCAGTAAGTGCCCACAGGGTCAGCCTTAACCAGGTCCCATTTGCCAAACAATGTTGGCTGGCGGGGCTGTGGAGAAGAGCCTTCTCTGTGATGGCTCTGACCCTTTGAAATAAACTGCCTCCAGAAATCCGTACTATCACCCTACTGGTCTTCCGAAAAGCCGTTAAGACCTGGCTTTTCTGGCAGGCCTGGAATTAGGAATGACTGTGTGTATGTATGCTTTTTGAGTTTTTATGTATTTTATGTATTTGAAGCGCCCTGAGTCTATGGAGAGGGGCGGCATACAAATCTAATAAATAATAATAATAATAATAATAATAATAATAATAATAATAATAATAATAATAATAAAAAATCTGAATAAAGAATTTTGAGCATGAAGGCTTACCCTAAATGCCAATATTTAAGTTAATGATGTCCATTTATGCCAAATGTTATCATTGGTATAGTGTGGCATCAGCGGTGGGTTGATCCCAGTTTGACACAGTGCTTAGAACATCCCACCCACCTGGGATGCTTCTTCACATGTGCAAAAATGTCACACACGTGCAAACAGTACTAATGGGTTTTTTAATCCACTACCATGTGGCATTTAGAAAATGGACCTCCTTGGATGTCAATCAGTGTGTCAGCTGCCTTTCTATCACACAAGACTTGAAAGAATTCAACAAACTTTCAGATAAGCAGAACCAAAGAATAGATCAGGCACGGCATGTTTCTTTATCTACAGAGAAAAATCCCAAAGTCACAGGAGAGCCTTTATTTGTTTAAGGTACGTATTTCATACAGCATTTTAGCAGATGGCTGGTTTGCAAATACCTGCTGCTGTAATGGCTTTTTGCATGCACACAAAGCAATTTGTACATGAGGTTTTGATTTGCATTTGGCCTCCCTGAGCTATTTGAATATCTGATCAGACTTAATGTGGGCAGCAAGCACTTATAATACTATCGGCAGTCTGGATAATGTAGACCTCATTGTTGCTTTGCAAATGTTTGGAGGAATTCCTCAGGAGGAATAGCTGGGGAGGGAAGGGGTCTTCTCCTTTTGTTCTAATGGTAGGGCTGGCCTTCTGGAAAATAATGGTCTTTCCAAAATAATAAAAAGGAAGAAGCGGTGGAACATTCACAGGGATGTTTGATTATATCTAGTTTATGCAATAAGTGAAATATCAGTTCTGGGCAAGGAGGAATAATTGGACAATTGGCATATGTGGTTTCATTAAGTCCTTAAGGTGACATTTTTAATAGGGAAAATAAAATAATTCAGAAAACTCAGCCAAAAATCTGTTAATTTAAGACTGGCTTCTTTTAACAGAATTAGGCAAAGGATGTAAGGTCTTCACTGAGACTGGGAAAAGCATTCAGTCTCCAGCAGCTGCTCCAAGCATTGGCGGATCTGAAGACAGATGAGAATTGCCAGCATTATTGAGCCTAAGATGCTGTGAAACAGGGAATGTGCCAGGAAGCAATAGAAACATTGCTGAAAATGACAGTAGCTGTTTCTCCATCTGCAGAGCAGGGATTCACATGGGATAAATCTACATTTTGCTAGAAGACTTTGGACAGCCATAATCTGCACTTATTGTACCTTTGTACCTTTGATAGATAAGGAGACAGCAGACATTGTGTCTATGTTTCTGTTTAAGCACATCAAAACACCTAGTGTGATCTATCTATCTATCTATCTATCTATCTATCTATCTATCTATCTATCTATCTATCTATCATCTATCTATCTATCTATCTATCTATCTATCATCTATCTATCTATCTATCTATCTATCTATCATCTATCTATCTATCTATCTATCTATCTATCTATCTATCTATCATCGTCTGTCTGTCTGTCTGTCTGTCTGTCCTATCTATCTATCTATCTATCTATCTATCTATCTATCTATCTATCTATCTATCTATCTATCTATCTAACATCTATCTATCTATTTGTCTGTCCATCTGTCCGTCTGTCCGTCTGTCCGTCTGTCCGTCTGTCCATCTATCCATCTATCCATCTATCCATCTATCCATCTATCCATCTATCCATCTATCCATCTATCCATCTATCCATCTATCCATCTATCCATCTATCCATCTATCCATCTATCCATCTATCCATCTATCCATCTATCCATCTATCCATCTATCCATCTATCCATCTATCCATCTATCCATCTATCCATCTATCCATCTATCCATCTATCCATCTATCCATCTATCCATCTATCCATCCATCCATCCATCCATCCATCCATCCATCCATCCATCCATCTATCTATCTATCTATCTATCTATCTATCTATCTATCTATCTATCCACCCAAATACTGTATTTTTCAGAGTGTAACACTCTTTGAACTATAAGATGCGCCTACCTTTTTTGGGAAGGAAAATAAGAAAAAAAAATTTGCCTCTGCCTACCAGCATTCATCTGGTTAGCATCCTTGCAGCAAATAGCAAACAGCCTGGTCAGCTTCAGCACATTATCACAGCCTGATTTAGCACAAACAGCTGATTGTGAGTTGGATCAGGCTTCCAGAATACCACCAATCAGCTGTTCCAGGCTGTGAGAATCGCCAGAGTCCATCACCACCTTCGTACACTGCATGTTTGGCCTCCATACATTGTGTCTTTGGCCTCTGTGCATTGCATTTTCAGCCGCTGCACACTCAATTTTACACCTGTTCCAGGTGGCAATCGCCAGCAATCTCTGCCTCCACTGGTGTTGTGGTTCCGTCTGAGGCCCCTCAGGGAACGGCTGATCTTCTTTCGGTTTTCAGCTCAGAGGGAGAGGATGAGGAACAGGAGGTGCAGGCAGACGAGGAGGAGGAATCCCAGGCTGAAGAAGAGGGAGGACAGCCAGAGTCCCCCCAGAGGGAGCTCTCCCCAGCAAGCAGCCTGGATTCCTTAGAGGAAAATGCACAAGCCATAATTGATCTGCGACAGAGAAGAGCTACACAGCGAAGGGACCAATTGGCTAGGTACTTTCAGCATTAAAGAGGCAACAGCTGGGTTTGGGTGTGGTGCTCTTTGGAAAGGCTAAAAGGCAGACCCACCCTTCCTGGCTTGTGGAGTTTTATCTTTGAGAGTCTTGGGACCTGGCTGTGAACTTTGGCGTCTTGGAATCCTGGTTTGTGCCTTTGACTACTGAAACCTTGGGGTGGGTGTGCCAGCAAGAAGCTTGCTGTATTGTCTGGACATCAGGACTCTGCTGTAAAGTATTATAGCCTGTCTGTTGGGAAGAACAGGTTTTCCTCTGTGTTTATTTTTTCCAGCTATAAAGTACTTTTGCTTTTACCAGAGTGTCTGGCTGTTTTTTCCAGTTGGTGTTGAGGTCTGGGGGAACCCAGACAGAACAACTGGTCATATTTTCAGCTTCTGCACATTCCATTTTAGACCTGTTCCATTCCATTTTAGACCTATTCAATGAGAATATTTCATTCATTCAGATTTAGGATGTGTTATTTGAGTGTTCCCTTTATTTTTTTGAGCAGTGTATATTCTATATGTGTAACATATTTTTGCTGATAATGAAAAGGGAGGGACACTAGTATAGATCTATTTTGAGCTTATTTGCTCTCATCAGCCAGCCATACCCTTACTGGGATTTATATACAGTATATATATGTATGTTTTCGTAGATTTTCATGAGTAGAGGTATGAAAGTCTTGGCATATTCAGGTTTCTTCCTGTGTAAGTTTCAGAGATTTCTGGTGATGTTTCGACGAGGTCCCACTCGTCATCTTAAGGCTGGTGCTTTTGTCCATGTGCTAGGGCGAACATAGCGTGACCTGAGATGCCTTCCCTCTGTAAATACTGGTCCCACCCACCAGTATTTGTAGAGGGAAGGCAGCTCAGGTCACACTGTGTTCACCATAGCACAAGGACAAAAGCACCAGCCTGAAGATGATGAATGGGACCTCATTGAAATGTCACCAGGAATCTCTGAAACTTACACGGGAAAAAATCTGGATATGCCAAGATCTTCATATGTATGTAGGTATGTATATATATATATATAATTTCAGGGAGCAATTTAGCAATGACTAGGTTAAAATAAAGAGGAATACCTAGTTTAACATTGACCTTAGTATTTTCTGTGTGCTCAGCATTACATTACCGCAAGGTGTGGCTTCTTCCCAAATCCGTGAAGTTCCATAAAATGTTTCACTCTTGTGTTTTCTTTGCTGTACTTTCATTTTACTTCTGTCCATCCTTTTAGTAGTGTAATGGCTAGTAGCAAAGCAACCAATATTCTTAAAAACTGACATTCAGGAAATAATTTTTTCAGAATTGTTAGGGAAAGCATTTCTGAACTGCTGAAAAATACTGAGAGCCTTTATCATTGTGTGAGTACTTCTGCCCAGCTAGAGTTAATGTAATCCTCTGCTGGGCTAATTCAAGTAATGATGCATAGATAATATCTCTTGTGCTTGTTATGGAGGAATGCATCAGGAAACCATATTAGGGGAAAGAGCAAATAGCCATAAGTAATTCATTGCACTCAGACAGCATTTCCTGAAGAAATGTGGCCTTGGCTAAACTGTAGCATTAGCTAATTGACTGACTGGCAGGGTGGGAAGAAGGATTGCTGGAAAGAGGAAAATGGTTTTCTGTGGAATGCCACAGGAACATGCTTGCTTTAAAGGAGACTTGTTAGTGCAGTGGTTAGAGTGCAGTACTGCAAAGTGCTTCTGCTGACTGCTGGTTGTAATTCACCAGTTCAAAACTCATCAGGCTCAAGCTTGACTCAGCCTTCCATCCTTCTGAGGTGGGTTAAATGAGGACCCAGATTGTTGGGGGGGGGTGTTATGCTGACTCTGTAAACTCCCTAGAGAGGGCTGTAATGTACTATGAAGCGGTACATAAGTCTATCTGCTATTGCTAAAGCAAGGATGCACACAACTGGATGAACTAATAAAAATTATACTATGTACAAAAATCTTATGCAGTTGAGTCTTTTTGCAAAGAAAATAAATGCTAGCAAAAACTTCACCACTCTGATTATAAAGTCTTAGCAGCTGGCCAGCATCTCAGGAATAGATAAATACAACAACTAATTAATAGAGTTTAGCAGGTCTTTTTATCACAATTTACAGAAGTTGGCTGGGGTTTGGAGCTAATCAAGGCACCCAAGAATGTAGTCCTTTTAAAACACAACCTGAAAATACAGGAATGGAAACTAGATTTCTAAGATGAATGATGTTGTTCTCTGCACTGGAGTGACAAATGACTCCATCTTAAATAGCTTGAGAGCATGGCCTAGTAGATTTGTATGCCACCCTGAGTCTGCGGAGAGGGGTGGCATACAAATCTAAATAAATAAAATAATAAATAAAATAATAAATACTCATGATTAGACCTCCTCCTGAGTAACCACTCCTGCCTCCTAGAGGCCCTGCGAATCTTAGCATCAAGAAGAGGCTCCTCCTTTTCTCCTGAGTCACTCATTTCAGAAGGTGCAGAAGGCCCTGGTTGTTCTTCAGCCTCTGACACCATGTTTGCCCTCACCAATCTGGGTCTTCATTTTACCAACTTCAGAAGGATGGAAGGCTGAGTCAACCTTGAGCTGGTGAGAATTGAACTTGCCAGTCTAGAGAATTAGCCTGCAATACTGCATTCTAACCACTGAACAACTATGGCTCTTTAAATAGAGCACAAATCATTATCCTTTGAGTGCTGCTACTTGGTAATAATTGGATTAGAAGGGCCTGGAAACTGTTCCCAGAGAAGGCAGTTCCTGGATTTTAAAGGTTGATAACCACCTACAGAAACTCAATTCTTAGCTGCAGCATACTTCAGTCTCCTTTGATGCTGACAGCTCTCCCTGCCTGCCATAAGAAACAAATAGAGAATATGTTTGCAATAATGACTTCTACATAGTAATAATGAAATAGACTTCCTTGCTCAGAGAGCTGAACTTCCAAAGCTCTCAAGTTTTTATCTTGTTGAATAAAATGTAGCTTTAGTTTAAAGTTTGCTGAGGGCCATCAAGGTAACATTTCCTATGAAACTAGTTACTTTTAATGATTATAAGTGAATCCTTCTTTTTTCCCCTATAGCCTTGAACACCAATACATAGAAATACAATGGAGGCAAATTGGGGCGAATGTGTTTTCACTGATATAAATTGAGGAAAGTCAAAGCTAGAATGTGCCGTAATGGATACTGAGAACTGTTGCTTTGTGCAATATTTGATCTGCAAAGCCTTCCTTCCTTTTATCAATCTTTGCCTGCAAACTCTATCTTTTAATGAGATCATAGTCATTAGAAATCTTTACAGGCAGTGCTGGGATGTTTTATGCAGTTCCTGTTTTGTGAACTCAGCCATACCTATCTATTTCTGTTCAAATAATAGCTGTTACCCCAAGCAGTTCTTACAACAGAAATTAAGTCAGAAGGCTCCATTTTAAGCAGCCAATTTGATGAATGCAGTTGAACCATCTTGTGGATTAGATTGCAATAGATTTAAGGTAGCATTTTCTTTGAAAATTTATGTCGTGGTCACTTGGGAAGATCATTGTTTGATTATAGAGTATTAAAAACATTTTTAAACAATTAACAATACTATTCAGACCTCTCAGCAAAAAAAGAAGAAAACAAAAACAGCCCCCACTCACACCATAAACTGAGGTGAGTCCATTTTTCCAATTCTTGTTAAGTTTAATAATTTTGGGTAGACAAAATCTGCATCCATCACTCTTTGCTGGCATAATTCCCAGTTCATGCTGGATCACACTCTTAAGAACGCAATGATAGGGAATAAGGTGATTTAAATGGCCGACATTCGCAAAATAAAGACAGTTAAATTGTGAGATTTCACATTTAAGCAGCAGCAACAACAAAATACAGGGAATAAATATAAGAATAGAATTATAATTCTTCTTTCAATCACACACATATGTACACATACAGTGGTACCTCGTGATACGAACTCCTCGTGATACGAACCCCTCGTGATACGAACCCAGGGTTCGGAATTTTTTTGCCTCTTCTTACGAACTTTTTTCGGCTTACGAACCCACCGCAGATTGCCCGGCTGTCACCTTTTAAAACAGCCGGGTGGCTTCTTGGCGGTCTCCCGAACCCGAACCTGAACTTTTCGGGTTCGGGTTCAGGAGGCCGCCAAAAAGTGCTGCCGCCCAGCTGTCACCTTCTGAAACAGCCGGGGGGCTTCTCAGCATTCTCCCAAATGCTGAACCCGGAAGTTCAGGTTCGGGTTCGGGTTCAGGTTCCGGAGGCCGTCGAGAAGCGCCCGGCTGTTTCAGAAGGTTATGGTCGGACGTCTTCGTGACGTCAAAGCTCCGCCCATGGAATTCCCTATTGGGATTCCCCACCTCCTTTCCAGCCTTCAGCCTCCAGATCGGCCAAAAATGCTGCCACCGATTCCAAAAACAGCGCTCCGCCGAGCGGCACCGCCCAGCTGTAACCTTCTGAAACAGCCAGGTGCTTCTCAGTGGCCTCCGGAACCCGAACCTGAACTTCTGGGTTCGACATTCGGGAGAACGCCAAGAAGTCCCCAGGCTGTTTCAGAAGGTGACAGCCAGGTGGTGGCGCTTCTTGACGGCCTCCCGAACCCAAATCCGAAAAGTTCGGGTTCAGGTTTGGGTTCGGGAGAATGCCAAGAAGCCCCCCGGCTGTTTTAAAAGGTGACAGCCGGGCGGCGGCGGCCAGCGGAGTGCCATTTTGCTATTTTTTTCTTTTTGCACGCATTAATCACTTTTACATTGTTTCCTATGGGAACAATGGAACCAATTAAGTTCGTAGGACAAGGTATTACTGTACTTCTTTATACCATGGCCAGAGTTAAATACATTTCCTCCTTTTCCCTCTGCTCACCGGCCATGTTGCAGGCACCCACCCACCCTCCCCTTTCTATCAGTGTGACTGGTGGTCACCTTTTGAGGCTGGGTAGGAATTTTTTGTGGCTGCCACACTTTTATGTGAAGCATTTTTTTCGCCTTCTCCAAACTGGGATTTGGGACAGGGCAGGTTAGGGAGGGGCTAGGGCAATTGGCTTAAATCCCTTTGGTCATGGGGGTGGCAAAAAAGGGGGCACCACTGCGTGATCTCCTTTTGGGCACCTTTTGGAAAATGATGGGCTGCCCCTCACCTGAAGCTCCGGGCAAGCCCAGCCTGGATGTTGGAGAGGGGGTGCCCTTGGGGCTAACCTGGTCCAGGGCTTCAGGGAAGGAACTGGGGGTGAGCATTCCCACATGCCAGGGGGCATGGCAGAGAGCAAGGGAAGGACAAAGGTAACCTCCCCTTGCTCAGCAGGGAGCTTTGCCCGGAGTTGCCTAGGAATATTATAGACAAGGAATTCCGCCCATTTTGGTTTACCACTGCAGGTCTATAATTAACATTAATAAAGTGACCCATAATACCCAGCTCTGGTGTTCATGTGATTATTCCGCATCAATCGCAACCACAGTTTTGCACATTTTCTAGCAATTGTTGCTCCTTTATTGTGCCTATGTGAAATTTCACAACTCTTCATTTTAACTTTTTGGATTTATACTTTTGAGAACTAACTCTATTACAGTATTAGACATGAAGAACAATTAATGAGCAAACTGGGAAATATTTTTCATGAAAAATTCAGAGAATGTATCCTTGCCTTAACTATGGGTTATGGCTTAAAATATCAAATGAAGCTCAGTTAGAGAATGCATAAATAGTCAAGACTGTTTTGGTGGTGACCCACAATGTAGGAGGTTTTGTTTTAAAGCTTTTGTGGAGTATGTGTTTAGTAAAGGAATAAAGACCAGTTGATCTGGTCTTTAGTAAAGGAATAAAGACCAGTTGATTTTAATGAACAGTGCTGACTATCAGGTAGGAATTGTGGACAATTTTAAAGTATAATATTTTGTGTCTAAGCTAATTATTTTACTTGTACAGTGGTAACTCAAGATACGAACCCCTTGTCTTACGAACAACCCGTGATACGAACCCAGGGTTCAGAAAAATTTTGCCTCTTCTTACGAACTTTTTTCGAGTTATGAACCGGCGTTCGGAGACTGCTGGGAAGCCACGCGGCTGTTTTAAAAGGTGACAGCCGGGCGGCGGGGCTTCCCAGCAGCCTCCCGAACGCCGGTTCGTAACTCGAAAACAGTTCGTAACAAGAGGCAAAATTTTTCTGAACCCCAGGTTTGGTTCGGGAGGTTGCTGGGAAGCCCCCCAGCCTGGCTGTCACCTTTTAAAACAGCCGCGCGGCTTCCCAGCAGTCTCCGAAGGCAAGAACGCGGAAGTTCGGGTTTGGCGTTTGGCTTCGGGAAGCTGCTGGGAAGCCGCGCGGCTGTTTTAAAAGGTGACATCCGGCCTGGGGGGCTTCCCAGCAACCTCCTGAACCCCAAATTTTTGCCGAACCTCCAGGTTCGGGGTTCGGGAGGTTGCTGGGAAGCCCCCCAGGCCGGCTGTCACCTTTTAAAACAGCCGCGCGGCTTCCCAGCAGTCACCGAATGCGGAAGTTCGGGTTTGGCGTTCGGCTTCGGGAAGCTGCTGGGAAGCCGCGCGGCTGTTTTAAATGGTGACAGCCGGCCTGGGGGGCTTCCCAGCAACCTCCCGAACCCCGAACTTTTGCCGAACTTCCGGGTTCGGGGTTCAGGAGGTTGCTGGGAAGCCCCCCAGGCCGGCTGTCACCTTTTAAAACAGCCGCGCGGCTTCCCAGCAGTCGCCGAACGCTGAATGCGGAAGTTCGGGTTTGGCGTTCGGCTTCGGGAAGCTGCTGGGAAGCCGCGCGGCTGTTTTAAAAGGTGACAGCCGGCCTGGGGGGCTTCCCAGCAACCTCCCGAACCCTGAACTTTTGCCGAACTTCCGGGTTCGGGGTTCGGGAGGTTGCTGGGAAGCCCCCCAGGCCGGCTGTCACCTTTTAAAACAGCCGCGCGGCTTCCCAGCAGTCGCCAAACACGGAAGTTCGGGTTTGGCGTTCGGCTTCGGGAAGCTGCTGGGAAGCCGTGCGGCTGTTTTAAAAGGTGACAGCCAGCCTGGGGGGCTTCCCAGCAACCTCCCGAACCTCGAACTTTTGCCAAACCTCTGGGTTCGGGGTTTGGGAGGTTGCTGGGAAGCCCCCCAGGCCGGCTGTCACCTTTTAAAACAGCCACGCGGCTTCCCAGCAGTCGCCGAACGCCATTTTTTTGCGGGGTTTTTTTTTGGTTGCACGGATTAATTGACTTTACATTGTTTCCTATGGGAAACAATGTTTCGTCTTACAAACCTTTCGTCTTACGAACCTCCCCCTGGAACCAATTAGGTTCGTAAGACGAGGTATGACTGTATATGGTTGCATATATTGTTTAATATGCAGTGCAATAATTTAATATGCATTCTGTGAAATCAGGCAAACAAACAAACAAAGAAACAAATATCTTAATTATCACTGCACCCTCTCTCTGATCTTAGGGTTTGTTAAAAACAAATCATGCCAAACAAATCTTATTTCATTCTTTGATTAAAGTGACTAACTTAGTGGACTAGTGAAATGCAGCGGGTAGAGTGTACTTAGATTTCATCAAGGCATTTAACAATGTAGATGGCACCCTACTTCTTGGTAAACTACAAATATGTGGGATACACAGTGTCACCACTGTCCACCAGATGGATTTGTAACCGGCTGACAAATCACACTCAATATATCTTCCTCAATGGAGCAAATTAGATGAGGAAATAAATGTTTGAGGGCTGCCACAAAGAAGAAGGAGTCAACCTATTTTCCAAAGCACCAGAAGGCAAGACAAGAAACATTGGATGGATACTAATCCAGAAGAGAAGCAACTTAGAATTAAGGAGAATTTTGCCAACAGTAAGAAAATCAACCAATCGAATGGTTTGCCTTCAGAAGTTGTGAGTGCTCCATCACTGGAGACTTTTTAGAAGATACTTAATAGTCAACTGTCTGGAATGAAAAAGGGTCTCCTGCTTGAGAAAGGGCTGGACTAGAATACCTCCAATATTCCTTCCACCTCTGTTTATCTGTTAATTCTGTTTTTCTATAATATAAGCAAGATTAGTTTCCTCCAAAGTGACACCATTTTTAAATTAATAAATTTGCATGAATTATAGAAGCCTTCTTTTCAGTCATGCCTCTAAGGCTAATGGATGTGGTGGATAGAAATTTCATTTATAAACATGTAATCAGTTTAATATAATGGAATACCATGACTTGATCAAATAATTCAAAAATTCATTTTTGTTGCTTAAATCTTTCAGAGTGACCCAAAGAACTTGATTGGTGATCTTGAACCAGAAAGACATATGAGAATGAAACCAGTACTGAAAGTATAATAATGTAGTTCATTTCTGAGTTATCAAAAATGATAGGCTAGAATATTAAATTCTCCCTTTATCAGATTAAAATATGTCAAAGGTTTAAATAGTCTGATCCACTCTTTATTTTTATGACTGTGTCATAGTAACCTCTCAGGAAGGTGGTTCTGATTGAATTTTCACTGGAATATGTTGATTTACTGTTCCAATTTGTATTAATTATTATTAGCTTGTTATACATTTTGCCTGCTGCTGAAAAACAATTTGATCCAACATTTTAAAAAGCCAAGTTCCGTCATGACAGATTAAAATAAATACGAATGTTGTGTAAAATAAATAATTCCTCAGAAAGGAGGAGTTTATGAGCTTATGAGCTGCTAAAATTATGAGCTTCTCTATGACTTGTCCTCAGAGTCCATTCACACTTTCTAACTGAACCCTAAATTCCTAATTCCAAGGAGCTTTCATTTCACCCGAAAGGAAAGGATGGAGGAACATTTCCTATGCACAGTTGTTGACTTCCTACACTCTGCATCTCATGCCCAGATCCTGCCTCACAAAGTAATTGATAGAAACATATGGTATTCAGGAGGCAATTCTGGAGGGGATTTGAAGGAGAACTCTGCCTTTCTACTCTGAAGCTTTAAATGAAGTTCTTGGCTGAACTATTGCTGGCTTGCCTACTGATCAGTGTTCCCTCTAATTTTTTGGGGGGATGGGCGGAAAAGTATAGTGTCTGAGCGGCAGTCCCTTCGGGACTGGGTGGCACAGAAATAATAAATAAATAAACAAACAAACAAACAAACAAACAAACAAAAAACCCACCCTGTTTTGCCTCAGAGAATTTCAAAATAAAATACTGTACTGTGTGTCTATAACAGGGAGCTCATAATAGGGCAACTCTATCAATATCAAAATGCCACTTAAATAGTTGAGCTAGTTTCAAACTAGATTTTGATTTTCTTTCTCTCTTCCTTAATCCCATTCTTTTTCTTTCTCTTTTCCTTCCTCTCTTTTTTCTATCTGTTTCTCTCTCTTCCTCTCTCTCTCCTTCCCTCTCACTCTTTCCCTCTCGACTTCTGGGCAGGTTTGGAAAACCCTGAGTTGAGGATGATTTTTAAGTGAGCGATTGCTCACTGCTCAGCTTAGAGGGAACTATGCTACTGATCTGATTTTTTTGATGAGGCTTGGGAGAAATTTTTCCTGCATTTTCACTAGCTTGTTTTCTTTCTCATAGCTAGTGTTGTTGTACATGTTGTTAGCATAATTTTGCTTTTGCTTTTTAAAGATTGGATTATATTCCATATAATAAGAGTAAATAGAAATATAGTTTCAAGTTACCACTTACTATTGAGGAATACTCAGAAGGAACCTTCAATTCTTATTTAGCAAACAGACAGTGAGGCCTAAAGTTACTGTGTAACTTTATATTATTGAAGACCCTCGGTCCAACTTGTTCTGCTCAGGCCTACTTGGATCAGAACAAAGGGAGAATCCACACACAGAGATTTCAAATCAAAACAGGATTTATACAAGCAAAGCCAGTGTTTCAGTCCCTATTGGCAGCTTTCCTGGTTAAATTGGCTCAGCGATAAGAAACAGGCTACAGCTGAGAATCAAAGCTAATTAAAGCATTCCTCAGTGAGATAATGTTTCTTGGGTCACACACACACTCATGAATCCCCAGGTTTCCCTCAGACAGCTGCATCTCTGCTTGATGAATTTAGAAGAATAAGAGCAGTTTGCCAGAGAATCATTTCTAGAACCCTGAATCTAGGACTTCCACCATTACAAATGTTGGAACTCCACACCCCTTTATCCAGACACTCTCACTTATATACTATCTGGGTGTGAACTGTTTCCTAGAGATACAGGGTGCGTTCCAAAAGTAATGCAGTTATTATTTTTTGAAGTAATTTATTAAACAGATTTGCACAAACACAATTCTTCAAAGTACTGTCCTTGGGCCTCTACACATTTTTTCCACATGACTCTGCCATGACCGGTATGTGCCCTGGGAGGTGACTTCGGGGACCTCTTGCAAGGTCTTCATCATGGCTGATTGGATCTCTATAGACGAAAAATGGGTTCTTTTCAGGGCTGCCTTAATCTGAGGGAACAAAAAGAAGTCTGCTGGAGTGACGTCAAGACTATAGTGGGGGAGGCAGCATTGGCACGTGGTGTTTGGTCAGGAACTCGCGAACTCGTAGCACATTGTGGCAAGGCGTGTTGTCGTGATAGAGTGGAGATGTCTTTTCTCATCCTGATGACCCTTTCAGCACATCCATGTGGTAGGCAGTGTTAACTGTCTGTCCTTGAGGAACAAACTCTTTGTGGACCACTCCTTTACTGTCGCAAAAGACAATGGGCATTGTTTTCACTTTTGATTCGCTCATTCTTGCCTTTTTGGGCTTGGGGGACTGGTCGGTGTGCCACTCAGAACTTTGGCGTTTTGTTTCTGGGTCGTATTAAAAAACCCAGGTTTCATCACTAGTGATGACGCTGTCCAAATAGTCAGGTTCAATTTCTATATGTTGCAAAAGTTCACTTGAAATTTCCGCTTGGTTGGTCGATTCCATTTTTTTCATGACATGGTCAGCATGCAGAGGTTTACAATAACTGATGTCCTGCCACTTCCACAGCTTGGAGAGCACTGAGACCGGTTTCACAGCAAACCTTAGCATCCTCCCCACCTATTCCAAGTGCTCGACCAATAGGAGCAGCACGGGAAATTCAATTGCATTACTTTTGGAACGCACCCTGTATAACTGTCTAGACTTTCTTTCATAGACTCACCTTCTGAAACTTTCCCCATAAAGATATTCCTGTCTGCTTTGTAACCTTCTGACCCAGGCATCTAATAGGGGCTCCTAATCCCCTATGTCTCCCTCCTCCTGGCTCAGACATTACCATCATTGGGGTTTCTATAATTTCTGGAAGTTCCTCAGCTTTCTCAGGCTCCCATTCTCTCTCATTCTCACTCTCTGACTCAATTGTCAAGAACACTGGCCTAGGGTACCAAGACGGACCTGGTTCATCCTCCTCAGAACCTGTGACTAACAGAGTTGGTTGTGGACCACTCACAACACAACTAATAGCTGCTGAAGCAATGTTTGGAATGCCTTGTTTTCTGCCATTCCAGACTCTATCAATTATATAAGCAAAAAAACCCTGTGGCCAATGTTCAACAAGTCCAGCCTAGACATGTACTCATTCTTTCTAGAGTAATTGGGAATTCATTTGAACAAGGCCAGGGTATATTAAATTGCTCCATTTGAAGAAAAAACATGGGATGAACATAGGGCATCTGAGTAACAGCAAAATAGCATTTGCTGGCTAAAAAAATCCCTTAAGTTTCCAGAACTAGATTTCTAGAAATCTAATCCTATTCATGCGTTATGCACCTGTTTCTGTTTTTTTAGAGGATATTGTGATCTTTCTCTATTGTCTAAGGACACACTGGGTGTATTGAACTAACATTTTTTTAAAAATATCTAAATCCATCAAAGTCATACTTTTCCTTTCCCACTTATTGTACTGTGTTGCTATTTATGCAGCTGGTGTATTTAAGTGTGTGTTATGTGCACATCTGCATATATGTGTATTCCCTTCAAAGACTTTGGAAAGTTCCTCTGCTTAAATTTTTGTAACATAGAGTTGCTACTGCCTGGCCATATTAAATCTTAGATTCCAGCTGTCCTTTTATATACTTCCAATAATACTTCTTGTAACGCAGATTAAATGGTAAAATTACATCTATCTGAAATGCAGGCTTACTGTTTCTGAATATTTGAACTGTGTTACTAATGAAGCAATTTGTTCCATATCCAAACACATTTTATTTCCTGCCAACAACAATTAAGGCATTCTGGATAGAACTAGTATTTCTTCAAAGACATCTCTTTTGAAACAGAATAGTATTTCTATCTCTAATCCAGATAATGGTAACTGAACTAAGATTGACCTTTGATATTAGTGTGGATGCTCATAGGCTTTCTTATATTTTATGTTTGGTATGTATGTGCTGTATGGTGTTTTAAATTGTTGGGGTTTTTTATATAATTTTATTATTACATTTGTTCCATTGTTATACTGTTTTTATTATTGTTGTGAGCCACCCCGAGTCTTCGGAGAGGGGCGGCATACAAATCTAATAAATTGAATTGAAAATTGAATTGAGTTGAATATAAAACTTTTAATCAAGGAACAATTTCCTCTTTTCATCTTAACATTTTCTGCCATTTTTAACAAGTCAAATTCAGATGGATGATATAATAATGGATGGACAAAGATTCTACAGAAGACAGAACATAATCAGTTTTATACATGAAATTTCTTTCATCCATTTTTAATATTTTTTTGTTATGTCTGTGGTTGCAAGATGGCCTTGTATCTGCATATTTGTAGAAGGGAACACAAAATATAAGTTTGTGCAATGTCAGGGATTAATACTATACTAGATAATATTCCATAAAGGTTGTGAGTCATACTGCTGAGTCATAGTGACTAAGCTGCCACCTGATTGGGCTAGAACAGTATAAGAAGCAATGCACTTTTGAAGTCGGTGCGGTTACTGGTGGGTTCTTTAGTTCTAGTGTGTGGTTAGTCTTGTGGGTGGATTAGTTTACTGTGGTTTATAGTTGTAGTAAGGTACTTTCTGTAAATAGAAAGTACTTCTTCTTCAACCAATTCTGGCTGAATTGTCTTCAACCAGTTCTGGCTGAATTGTTTTCATTCTTCATTGGCTTCAGTCCTGAGTTCTGTGTCACACAGTCCTGTGCCTAGCCAGTAGCTTTCAAATGCAACTCGGACATGCGATATTTGGAGAACATTTTATAATGGAAGTAAGCTGAAAACCCTTCAGTTTTTTTCTTTGTTTTACAAACCAGACTACTTCCTCTATTATAGGGAACAGGTTAGATGTCATGGCTTCATAGACATAAAAAATACGACCCATAACAGATAAATTGAACAGAAAATAATCTATTAGGATTTTTTTTTTAAGTAATCCCCCCCCCCCCCTTTTTTAGTTTTCCCTTATTCTCTGGACACATATCAAAGCAAATAATGAGTTAATAATGGCATTCCTTTGTAAGACATTGGTTGATTTACCAGTGTGATTGTTGGCAAATTCCCTGAAAATATCGCCGGCTCGACTTACCGGTCCACGGCGCTTTTGCGGAAGGGCCGGGCAGACTCGGACCCTTCGATGGCGGCCGCCATCTTGTTTTCGGCCGAAATCTCGCGAGACGAGATTTCGGCCGGGAAAGCCTGGCCCACGTGGCCGGGCATGACGTGGGGACCGGGCGGGGCTTGCTGGCCCTATTTAAGGACGGCAGGCCTCGGGCCAAGCCTTTTCGCCCGGACCCAGCACAGGAGCAGACACTCGGCTGAGAGCTGCTCCGGTCGCCATTTTGAGGTGGCCTCGTGCGCGGCCGCCATTTTGTGGCTGGCAGCGTTGGCGAAAAGTTGTTTGAGGAGCCCAGCGGTGTCGGAGGGCTTGTCTGGAGCTTCAATCAGTGACATTGGTGGAGCGGTGATCCCCCTCGGGCCCGAGGGGGACTGGTAACTTCACTCCCGGCAGGGAGGAGGGCGCGGTTGGGCCCTGCCCAGGCTTGGGGGGGGGGTGTGCTCGGCCTCTAAGGGGTACCCGGTTGGAAGGCGTTGTTTTGGGGTCCGGCTTCAGGGCCTTTAGTTGGCCTGTACGTCGGGGGGATTAGTTGCTTCTCTGGGCCTTGGTAAAAGGGGTCTGGGGGTTGAAGGGGTTTCTCCTCTTGCATTACTGTGGTGAAGTGGGGCATGGCTCCAAAGAAAAGGCCTGCCACGGCTCCTATGGCTCCGCCTGCTGCGCGACCCAGGAGGGCTCTTAGGCCTTCGGCCCGGGCTCGGGCCAGTAGGGAAGGGCCTACGGGGGTGGTTCCTGTGCAAGGGGCGGTGGTTTCTTTGCCTCCTGCCCCTCAACCTGATCCTTCTCCTGCCATGTCTTGGGCCAGGGTGTTGGAGAGGCTCGACGAGCTTGAGCAGTGGAGGAGTGGATCGGGCCCTGGAGGGTCCCTCGAGCAGGTTCCTGCGGCGTTGGGAAGAGATCCGGTTGCGGCTCCAGCCGGGCAGATGGCTCCTGCTGGACGACTGGCCCCGGCGGGGCCGATGGCGGCTTTCCCGGGCCCTGCAACGATGGGCCTTCCTTGGATGTCATCAACCCCGTACGGGGCAGGTGAGGCTGCACCACACACTACACCTCCGTCCTTTCTCCCTTCATCCACGTCGGGTTTCCCCCCGTCGGGTGTTGGGAGTGGGTCTAGTTTTTTGGGGTCTTCAACGGGCACCTGCGGGCAGGTCTGGGCGCTGCCGGTTCCTTCTTCGGGGCCGCTGGCGGCTGGCCCCGCTCCGCCACCCGGGCCAGGGCTTACAGGGGTACCTGGGGTGCCCGGGGTAGGGGGGTGGGCCCCTCCAGCCCCTGCTGTTATGCCCCCGCTCCCTGTCTTGCCCTACCCCCAGGGTGTGGGAGTTTTCGGTGTTGCGGCCAACACAGTATGGGACCCGTTCGCTTGCATTAAAGCAGGGGCCATCCCGTGCGGGTTGCCGTCCACCCCTCTCGGATGCCACCTTCACCCTTCGGTGAAGGAGGCCATATGGCGGGGTGAATATGTGGATCTTTTTTCGCTTTTGAACCGAGAGGTTCCCAAGCAGGAGAAAGAGATTGTCCCGGGGGAGAAAACAAAGAAAGCAAAAGTAACAAAATGCTTCAGCTCCTGGCTGTATGCTTTTCTTACTTATGGGTCTGTGGTGATTCAGAGGCAGCCGGCTATGGCCTCTGCCATGTTTAAATATATAGATTTGATTGCCAGGGCCCACTTCGAGTATAAGGGCACCATATGGCGCCATTATGATAAAGGCTTTCGTATGAGGATGGCGGTAGAGCCTAACTTGCCTTGGGATATGGTGGTTCCGGACCTTTGGTTCCGGGCCACGCATATGTCTGGAAAAGAAGGGTGTGAGCGTACGGATAGTGGGCACTTCATGGAGGAGGAGCCTGGCGCGGCTTCGCCGGCCAAGGCGACTCCTGGTGTGGCTGGCAAGGGGGCCTCGCCCGCTTGTCACGAGTTTGCTGCAAAAGGGGCGTGTTTTCGTCCCTTTTGTAAGTAGAAGCATGCCTGCGGGAATTGTGGGGGGTCCCATGCAGCTTCAGTATGTCCCCGCCCCAAGAAAGGGGCGGAGAAGAAGGGCGGGGGTCCAGGAAAACCTCCCCCACCAGCTGGGGGAAAAGGGGCCCAGCCCAATTGATGTTTCTGTGCTTGAGGGTTGGTTGGTCGACTACCACCCTCGCCCGAGAGCCGAGTTGCTCTTGAGGGGTTTCTCCGAGGGATTTAGGATCCCTTACGTGGGTGTTAGGAAGGCTTTCATGTCGGACAACCTCAGGTCGGTTGTCGGACATGAGGACATTGTTCGAGCTAAGATTCGAAAGGAGGTGGCTGAGGGCAGGGTCCTTGGGCCTTTCCCGGAGCCACCCTTTTCGAATCTTCGAGTGTCCCCCCTGGGGGTGGTCCCCAAAAAGGCGAGTGGTGAATTTCGGTTGATTCACCATTTGTCTTTTCCGAAAGGGGAGTCAGTGAATGACTTCATTCCTGACGAACTTTGTTCAGTCCGGTACGCATCCTTTGATGCGGCCGTGGCCATGGTTAGGGAGTGTGGGGTGGGAGCCCTTATGGGTAAATGCGACATTAAGTCGGCATTCCGGCTCCTCCCCATTCACCCAGGCGACTTCGAGCTTCTGGGCTTCCATTTCGAAGGTGGTTTTTATGTGGACAGGGCATTGCCAATGGGCTGCTCTGTTTCCTGCTCCCTTTTTGAGAGCTTTAGTACCTTCCTGGAGTGGGTGCTCAGGAGGCGTAGTGGCCTGGGTTCGGTCGTTCATTACCTTGATGATTTCTTGATGGCCGGGCCGGCGCACTCGGAGCAATGCTTTGCTTTGATGCGGGACTTCGAAGCCCTTTGTGCTCAATTGGGGGTGCCTCTAGCCCCTGAGAAGACCGAAGGCCCTGCCACCAGGATTACCTTCCTCGGTATTGAATTGGACTCAGAGGAGCAATCTTCCAGATTGCCCCTGGATAAGTTGATTAAAATCAGGAGCAAGCTCGAGGCGGTCTTGGGCTGCAGGAAGGTTACTCTTCGGCAGCTCCAGGAATTGGCCGGGATCCTTAATTTTGCCTGTCGGGTAGTGGTGCCTGGCAGGGCTTTTTCTCGCCGGTTGTATGATGCGATGAAAGGGCTACGTTTGCCCCACCATCGTACCCGCTTATGCGCTGGGGTCAGGGCTGACCTCTGCGTGTGGCGGGAGTTTTTGGAACATTTTAATGGGTTGTCTTTCTGGCGGCACGAGCTTCTTTTGGAAGCGGAGCTGCAGCTATGCTCCGACACCGCAGGGACTTGTGGTTTTGGGGTAGTGTTAGGTGACCAGTGGTGCTGGTCGGCATGGCCTCCGGAATGGAGTGCCTGTTCATTGGTTAAGGATTTGACCTTTTTGGAGCTTTTCCCCTTGATAGTGGCCTTAGAGCTCTGGGGAGAGCAGTTTAGGGACAAGACTGTGCATTTTTGGTGTGACAACCTAGCGGTTGTCCATGTTGTGAACGCCCTGTCCTCTAAGAGTGACAGGGTAATGCGGCTTGTCCGCCATTTTGTGCACAGGTCCTTGTCTCTAAACGCATTGTTTTTGGCTAGGCACGTCCCGGGGCTAGATAACGGGGTGGCTGACGCCTTGTCCCGTGGTCAGTTGTCCAGGTTTCGGACCCTGGCCCCGTGGGCCCGAGAGTCGCCAGAGGTGTTTCCAGCCCACCTGTGGAGCCTGGGCGGGCTCCCGAGAGCTGGAGAGACGAGGCCTCCAGGGCGATCGCCTTGTCCGTAGCACCTGGCACCCTGCGAGCTTACCAGCGTGCAGGTAAGGAGTTTGGGGATTTCAGGCAGGGTAAGGGTTACCCCCATAGCTGGCCTGCCCCGGTTGAGCACCTAGCTGAATTTTGTGTCCTGCTGAAGGGGCGTGGCCTTTCAGTTAGGACTATCAGGTCTAGGTTAGCCGGCCTCGCCTTTCTGTCCAAGGCGGGGGGGTTTAGTGATTTTTCGGGTGATTTTCGCATCCGGAGGATGCTGGAAGGCTGGGTGAGGGAGCGACGGGGGTTCCCTTCTGACACTTGTCAGGCCCTGACGGTTCAGCAGCTGTCTTTGATTAATCAGGCATTCGACAGTCTGTGCGCCTCTCTGTACGAGGCCCGTCTTTTTAGGGCAGCGACTTGTGTTATGTTTTTTGGGGCCCTCAGGGTCAGCGAGGCAATGGCCTCCTCGCAGTCTGACTTGTCGCTCCGCGCCTTCCAGCTTACTGATCTGACCTTTAGACAGGGGGGTGTCTCCCTTTTGGTGAGACATTCCAAGACAGATCAGTTACACAGAGGGGTTAGAATTGAGCTTCGCGCAGCCACCGATCAGTCTGTGTGCCCGGTAGCTGCTTTGCAGCATTTTTGTGGCTTGCGTGGGTCTGGGCGGGGGTACCTTTTTAAACACCAGGATGGCACCCCCCTGACCCGGTATCAATTCTGGGCGTTAGTGTCGAAGGCAATGGCTCAGGTAGGCATGGATCCCGCCGGCTACGGAACGCATTTGTTCCGTATCGGCGCCGCCACTAGCGCGGCACTTTCTGGTTTCCTGGCCCAACGGATTCAGGAGATCGGCCGCTGGCGGTCAGCGGCATATTTGGGTTATGTTAGGCCCGCTGAGGATTCTGGGCAGGGTTTAGGCTAGGTAACCTCTCTGTGTGTGTCCTCTTCCAGGTTCCCAGTCCAGGCAGAAACCGACGGCGCTGCTGTGTGGCCACAGCATGGTCTTTTGGGCCGGCCGCTCAGCAGCCAGAAGCGCCATCGGGACCCAGTTGTCATTGGGACGTTGGGTCAATGTTGTGTGGATGGGCCGGAGAGGTATGCGGTGGGAGGGGCTCCTACCGACGTTGCTGGGTAATCAGCATCTCAGGGCTGTACCCGGCGCTGCTGGGCGGGCGGCTACCGAGGGTCGCGCCCAGATGGGACTGGGTGGTCGGCAACCCATAGCCGCACCCAGATGGCTGGTCTTGCACCTCGGTGGCAATGACCTGTGCCTGCTTGGTGGTCTACCGTTGATCATCCAGGCACGCGAAGACCTGCGGTGGCTTCGCACGGTGTGGCCCACCACGCAAGTGGTGTGGTCAGAGATCCTCCCAAGGATCGTTTGGAGGGACGCCATTTCCCTTAGGGCCATACACCGGGTCAGGCGTAGGGTGAATAAGGCCTTGGGAAAAACAGTCAGGGAATTAGGTGGGGTTGTAGTGGCCCATCCCCTCATCACAGTAGATCGGCCGTGGCTTTACCGGGCCGATGGCGTTCACCTGTCAGAACAGGGGAACGCCATTTTCCTACAGGACCTGCAGCGGTCTCTGCGTGAGCTGGCGCAGATAGAGGGGGGAGTCGGGGGGCCAAGATAGAGATCTGACCCCCGCTCCGTGGCAGGTTAGGGGCGGAAATCTGGGTGGTGGTTCAGCAACTGCGCGTTCTCCCTTGGGCATCTTTGGGGATGATTGACAGGTTCTCTCCAAGCTCATGGTGGGTGCTACCTGCGCACTTGGGGGGAATCTGTCTTTGGGTCCCGCTATTGAAGTCCCAGGGTAGGGGTGAGCCGGCGGGACCCCCCTCATGCGAGTGCATGGCAGGGTCTCAGGTGAGGGAGAGGTCCCTCACCTGGACCAGCATCAACTACGCCCTTAGTTGCCCAGGAATGTTGACCTTTTACGTCATTTCCGCCCCGGAAGTGTTTGTTTGACCCTGCAGGTCCACTGTTTCCGGGTCATAGTTGAATATGTTGATTTATGCAAATTTATGCTAATTCATGCTAATTTAATTAATAAATTATGCAAATTTATTTTAATAAAAATGACCCAAGTTTAAATCCAGCTCTGGTGTCCGTGTCGTTACTCCGTCTCTTCTGCAATATCGCCGGCTCGACTTACCGGCCCACGGCGCTTTTGCGGAAGGGCCGGGCAGACTCGGACCCTTCGATGGCGGCCGCCATCTTGTTTTCGGCCGAAATCTCGCGAGACGAGATTTCGGCCGGGAAAGCCTGGCCCACGTGGCCGGGCATGACGTGGGGACCGGGCGGGGCTTGCTGGCCCTATTTAAGGGCGGCAGGCCTCGGGCCAAGCCTTTTCGCCCGGACCCAGCACAGGAGCAGACACCCACCCGCCCTTCCCTATTTTGCAGTGTGCCTGGTGGGTCGCCCTCGGGGGCCGAATGGGAATTTTTTGCAGCCTCGCCCGTTAGGCTCGGCTGTTTTTTCGCCCATTCCACACTGGGGAGATGGACGTGCGGTTAGGGGGTGCTTGCATTTAATAGGTTAATTGGCTTACCTTTGGTCATTTGGGTAGGCAGGTTAGGGGCGGAAATCTGGGTGGTGGTTCAGCAACTGCGCGTTCTCCCTTGGGCATCTTTGGGGATGATTGACAGGTTCTCTCCAAGCTCATGGTGGGTGCTACCTGCGCACTTGGGGGGAACCTGTCTTTGGGTCCCGCTATTGAAGTCCCAGGGTAGGGGTGAGCCGGCGGGACCCCCCTCATGCGAGTGCATGGCAGGGTCTCAGGTGAGGGAGAGGTCCCTCACCTGGACCAGCATCGACTACGCCCTTAGTTGCCCAGGAATGTTGGCCTTTTACGTCATTTCCGCCCCGGAAGTGTTTGTTTGACCCTGCAGGTCCACTGTTTCCGGGTCATAGTTGAATATGTTGATTTATGCAAATTTATGCTAATTCATGCTAATTTAATTAATAAATTATGCAAATTTATTTTAATAAAAATGACCCAAGTTTAAATCCAGCTCTGGTGTCCGTGTCGTTACTCCGTCTCTTCTGCAATATAGTATCTCATTACATGAGTAGAATTTATGATATTGTGTCTCAACCAGTATAGACCAGTTCTATTGCCAAAGGATAGATCATATTTATAAACTGTAACAAATGATGGTGTTCTGGTCTCATTTTAATTTTAAGTCAATTAATAATAAAAACAGCATCAAGTGATGAATTATGTACACAATAGTGAAGAGAGAAAAGTTTCTAGCTGTCCTAGGGGTCCAAAATTTATGCCAGCTATTAGACTTATATAGAGTATTAAAGACAATTGTTCCAGATGCTTAAGCATATTCAACATTACTCTATTACTAATGATATTGAAATGTATGTTGATTGAGTCTTAGTCTGTAGTATTTTTTTTTATAAACAAGGAGTGTAGCTGAGGTAGATATTAGTTGTTTTCAAGAACCTGGGAATAAAGAATTGTAATATCATATATTAAAAATTCAATGACTGAAGATTTTAAAAAAAAATTAAGTATGTTTCTCATTATCTTAAAATAATATTAATTCACCATTTTTTGTGTATCCCCTTCCCCCACAAAAATAAGTGCTTAAAAAGGCTGTGAATGTATTTCTGCGTTATTTATTTGGAACTTATAATTATAAGAACAATTATGGATTAATCAAATATAGCAAAAAGATTACTATTCATTGTCAGAAATATGGTAATCACTGGTAGATCACTGATCACTGTCTTTCCTTTCTATTTTTTTTCTGGGTAATTTTTTAATTTTTTTTCCTCCATACAAACTTTGCCAATACATTTCAAAATGCCTTCTATTACTGTTACAATAAAAATAATATCGTGTTAGTACAACAAGTATAATCACCCACAAAAATTACTGATTCCAAATTAGTTACTTTCGATATACATAGAAACATAGAAGATTGATGGCAGAAAAAGACCTCGTGGTCTATCTGGTCTGACCTTATACTATTTCCTGTATTTTATCTTAGAAGGGATATATGTTTATCCCAGGCATGTTTAAATTCAGTTACTATTAATTTACCAACCATGTCTGCTGGAAGTTTGTTCCAAGCATCTACTACTAGAAAATAATATTTTCTCACGTTGCTTCTGATATTTCCCCCAACTAACCTCAGATTGTGCCCCCTTGTTCTTGTGTTCACTTTCCTATTAAAAACACTTCTCTACTGAACCTTATTTAACCCTTTAACATATTTAAATGTTTCGATCATATCCCCCCTTTCCCTTCTGTCCTCCAGACAGATTAAGATTAAGTCCATTAAGTCTTTTCTGATAAGTTTTATGATTAAGACCTTCCAGCATTTTTGTAGCCCATCTTTGGACCCATTCAATTTTATCAATATTGTTTTGTAGGTGAGGTCTCCAGAACGGAACACCGTATTCCAAATGTGCTCTCACCACCGCTCTATACATCAAACCACCAAAACCTGGCCTCTAATTTTGTCATCTAGATAAACAATTTTCTGCTATTTGAATTCAACATTGATTTCCAGGTTATTAGTGAAATTGAAAGATTGGCCAATGTTATTCTCTGTGATCTGGGTTTGATGTATTTAAAAACTAAGTGAAAAGGTTTTATGAATATAACATATGTTTCTATTATGTCTATTTTTAATCTGTCTTCCCCTTTTTTTCTTCTCTCTTTTTTCTCATACAGGATTTAAAATGATAAATATATATGTTACAATGAAATAATTCTCCATTTATTTCAGACAAAAGTCAAAATATTGATTGATGACTCATAAGGCTGCAGTAAATTGGGATTGGGTTATTGGACATTTGTCTTCTGTAGGATTTGTGTCTTCTCTATAGCTTTCATTTTCATAGCTCTTTTTGTCACATGCACCATTTTTTTCCTTACATTTTGAATAAGGACTTTCTCAGTGACTGTCCATGCTGTGCAGTTTCTTCTCTGCAAAATCAGCTTTTTTCTCCATGCTGTTCTTCCTGCAGGCAGATATCTTGTTCAACAACGTACTTCTATAAGGGCTCATTGATCTCGATTGATTTAATTGTTTTTTTCTTTCTATGTAGTTTTTTTTTTAAAAAATTGTTGACTGAGAGTTAGTGCTATTCCATTCTTATTCTTCATGTTAGAAACAGGAAAATGGGAACATGCAAAAAGAATGTCTTTATATAATGGCAGCTATTAAAATCATACTATTTAAAGGACTGCTGGCAGATGTTTGGTTCTTTCCTTATCAGTCTTAGTTAGGAAAAATATTATGTTGCTCTTTCATTGGGGCTAGTGTTAAGAAGAAAATGTCTTCCTTTCACTTGCCTTCTTACTCCTTGAATTGAGTAAATTTCTTTTTCTTTTCTTTTTTTAAATTTCTTTATTAATTTTTCACATATAATTCAACTCACACATTATTCTGTTTTACAGATTATAAACCATCTATATTAACATTCTTATAGTAGATTTTTACCTGTTACATTCCATTGTATACATTATATTTCATACTTTTATATTCTAATATTTATTACATTCACTAAATAATAAATAAAACTTTTTACAAGGTTGCTACAGTTTGTTTCAATTGTACTTTTACTTCATATTATATTATTTCTATATTCTCTTTTGAACCCATTCATGCCATTTTTGCCATGTTCGTTTTGATTCCATGATTTTATTTCCCTTGATTGAGTTAGTAAGTTCGTCCATCTCCACGCATGTATATATTTTATGAGTAAAATTATGAGTAAATTTCATATCATGTCATAGTAATAGATATTCATTGTGTCAGTTGGCAAAAATAGTTACTGTGGGAGATTTATTTTTTTTAAAAAACCCAACGGGAATCAGATTAATATGAGAAGACAAGTTGGCCAAACAAGAAGTGGCAATGAAGTTGGCAGGATGCCTCAGTAGCTGTGGCAGATAATTAGTGAACAGAGCAGAGCAGATGTAACAGGAGGCAGCATCAATTTACTACAACATTAGTTTGTTCAGTTTGTAGTTCAGGTCCAGGAGAATCTTGATGGGTACAAATAAGTATAAATGTTATCCTTGGGAGCAGTGAAGGGCTACCAAAATTTTTACTACCACACTGTGGGCGTGGCTTATTTTCTGGGTGTGGCTTGCTGGCCATGTGACCAAGCAGGAATAGCTTGATCGTCATGTGATTTGACCAAGGATTTTCCAAGAACCATTTTTGCACTGTCCAGATTCGCTTTCCTAAAAAGTTTATGGCCCCATTTCTTTTGGGATTTTTCAAAAATACATTTGGCTATAGAGATGTAGTCCCTTATTTGGGATTAAGCTTTTTGGCAGTTATTCTTGGCTAGGAATGTGCCTCAGAAAAGGAAAACCTGCATTCACATTCCCTTCAGTGACCATTCTAATTGACAGAAATATTTTTGGTCGCAAGGAGGCTATATAATTTCTCCCCTGAAAACTCTCTGGGATCTCTTGATTTTAAAACTTTTCGTTTAGCAAATAAACTGTATCAGGGATCGAAAGAAAGTGTGGCCTCTCTGTGACCAAATATGGAAAAATCTCATTCATTATAGGTAGACTCCATTTACAACCATTTGTTTAGTGAATGTTCCAAGTTACAACAGCACTGAAGGCAGAAATGAAAATGATTCCCTTGCTTCCTAGACCTGTGCAGTGTAATCTCTTTTTTGTTGCAGAGCTGGGAGGATCTGCTTTTCGCTTTACTACTTTTAATGGGTCAGGTAAGTAGTTTTGATCTATTGGCAATAAATTACCATCAGTTCTGGCAATCTGGGATTGATTTGACAATAGAAATCTAGTGAAAGTTCTTTGAAAATCGACTTTATTTAATTTTCCTTTCTTCTTGCCTTCTTGAAGAAGGGTAATTGAGAATGTTGTGGTTAGCTCTGGCCCAGCTCCTGCCCCAGGGAATGGGGAGGTGGATGCAGGGGAAAATTCAACATGTCACAGGCTTGTGTTATGACCGACAGAGTCAGTTCAGAGTTTAGTTTCCTCGGACGAAGAAGAAGGTGGGAGTGAATTGGAAGAGGAGGGCTTGGCACACAGCCCAGGCAGTCAATCTCCCTTATCTTCCATTGATTCGGATGAAGACGTCTTGGACCCATGCAAGCTCAAAATTATGCATAGAAGAGGCCAAGTAAGGACATATTACAGGAGATAAGAGAGACCACCTGTGTTTGGGTGAGGCTCCAGTAATTGGGGCTGCTGCTATAAATAGCAGCGTGTGGGTTAGGCCTTTGTGGAAGAGCATCTGATCGCAGTTCTTCAGGAATCCTGTGTTGCTGTTTTCTGGACTTTGTTGATTTTTCACGCCTTTGAAACCAAAGCAGAGCAGAGCCTAAAACACGATTTGAGTATTGCCCACAAGATCATATGCTGCAACGTCCTACTGGTCAATGACTACTTCAGCTTCAACCGCAACAACACAAGAGCACACAACAGATTCAAACCTAATAGGAACCGCTCCAAACTTGACTGTAAAAAATATGATTTCAACAATCGAGTTATCGAAGCGTGGAACTCATTACCGGACTCAATTGTGTCAACCCCTAACCCCCAACATTTCTCCCTTAGACTCTCCACGATTGACCTCTCCAGGTTCCTAAGGGGCCAGTAAGGGGCGTACATAAGTGCACTGGTGTGCCTTTCGTCCCCTGTCCAATTGTCTTTCCTTTCTTTCACCTATCTTATATATTCTCTTCCTTTCATATATCCTCTCCTCTAAGTTCACTTTTACCCTCATATATATTACCACATGTCTATTTTTCTTCCTATGTATTTGTGTATTGGACAAATTAATAAAATGAAAAAAAAACCGTGTGTGTATCTCACTTCGTTGGAAGAAGAAGGGGTGTGAAGTTTCTTCACAGCTGCTAGCTAAGTACTTAAAGGCTGCTTAAGGGAAATTATACAGACTACCCGGTTGTTTTGGGACTAGTTTGCAATACAAAAAGACTGCTTAGTTTATTTTGAATTTTGTGATAAAGAACATTGTTTTGAATTTTCAAACGTGTGTGTGTGTGTCTGAAATTTGTACCCTTGAATTTTCGGGAGGTTCCTACCAGAGAGCCTGGCAGAACAGAGAACATGAAAGTTTGCACAAATTTATGCCAGTTCAGCTTGTTCTTAAAAATCATTGTCCAGCTACTTATTTTATTTAGTTGTACAAATGTTGAAAACTGCTAAAGAAATAATTGAATGATGTCCAACCATTTCATGCAGTTTTTGTTTATTTACTTAAAAACTATTTGAGCCTAAATTTTGGAAACTGTCCTTCATTTGTTCCCCTGATATTGATATCCTCTAGGGCAGTGTTTTCCAACCTTGGCAACTTGAAGGTATCTGGACTTCAACTCCCAGAATTCTCCAGCCAGCATTTGCTGGCTGGGGAATTCTGGGAGTTGAAGTCCAAATACCTTCAAGTTGCCAAGGTTGGGAAACACTGCTCTAGGGGACACTTTTGTCAGATTTCTTGAATCCTGAGATACTATAAATACAGCATATAGCTGTGGTGAGAAAGTAATTATTGCTCCAATATCTTATCTGTGGACATTTGTCGGTGGAAAAATGCCACAGAAAATGGTTAAATAAGTCTGTTGGGCATAGTGGTTGGATCTGCATCACAGAAAATAGTTGATGATTGATATAATGAAGTGTAGAAAAATGTTGTCTGAGCTTGAATTTCTTGACTAAGGCCATGTATCAAATTTACCCCGATGCTGAATTCCACAACAGAGCAGGCTGTTTCAGACCAAATAATATTTTCCCTGGAGTGAAATAACTAGCCAGATTCCCTATAGCTTTGTTTCTCTGGAGTATCAGAATTTCCCCAAAGGCCAATTGCCAAAACAGAGGGAAAATGTTTGTGATTTATATAATATGAGAAAGAGAAAAGTAAAGGGAATTTGGGATTTCTTTAACAGAGAGACTAGACCTTCCATCTGAACAATACTTGTGATTTAGTATTTTATAAGGTAGAGAGGTGAGATGGAGGACAGAGGTTTGCATTTGTGGATTGTAATTATTTGTTACAGCATCTTGTCTTGAACAATTCTGTGGTCAATATTTTATTAATTTCATCTACTCTGGACACTATTTTAATACTATTGGGGACAGAGATATTTCACAGGAAGAATACTCCACTCCTCTGTTCACAACAAAATATCTTATGCTACCAGGGTTGAAATTTTGGGCTTAGACAACCTACAACTATGCCACCTATGGTCTAATCTAAGCGTAGTACACAGAATTATCAAACCCCCATAGCTTCAAGCTTAAACTGTGTACCAAGGACCTCACACCATTCCCAAGAGGTCTGTAAAGGGTGTGCATAAGCACACCAGCATGCCTTCCATCCCTGTCCTATGTACCCATTTATTTGTATTCCTTTCCTGTGTTCATATTCATGTTTATACTTGCAACTGTTATTTCGTACATTTATTGTTTGTTTGTTTGTCTATCTATCTATCTATCTATCTATCTATCTATCTATCTATCTATCTATCTATCTATCTATCTATCTATCTATCTATCTATTAGATTTGTATGCCGCCCATCTCCGTGGCTCACAACAGCAATAAAACAATTCATGACAAATCAAATAATTTAAAAACATTTAAAAAACCCCGTTATTAAGCAGACATACACACAAACATACCATACATAAATTGTATAGGCCCGTATATCTCAATTCCCCCATGCCTGGCAGCAAAGGTGGGTTTTAAGAAGTTTACGAAAGGCAAGGAGGGTGGGGGCAGTTCTAATCTCCGGGGGGAGCTGTTTCCAGAGAGTCGGGGCTGTCACAGAGAAGGCTCTTCCCCTGGGACCCACCAAACAACATTGTTTAGTCGACGGGACCCAGAGAAGGCCAACTCTGTGGGACCTAATCGGTCACTGGGATTCGTGCGGCAGAAGGCGGTCCCGAAGATATTCTGCTCCAATGCCATGAAGGGCTTTATAGGTCATAACCAACACTTTGAATTGTGACCGGAAACTGATTGGCAACCAATGCAGACTGTGGAGTGTTGGTGTAACATGGGCATACCTAGGGAAGCCCATGATTGCTCTCGCAGCTGCATTCTGCACGATCTGAAGTTTCCGAAGACTTTTCAAAGGTAGCATCTAGCTAACTAAATAAAAACAAACAAATAAATAACATCCTTCACTGATTTCAAAGTGCTATGCTTAAAAGGGGCCTGCATAAGTGCACCAGCATGACTTCCATCCCATGTCCTAATGTTTCTTTTATTTTTTACTAGTACCATGCATATGAATATTATTATATCTAATGTTTCTTCTTATTTTTTCTTATTACTAGTATCATGTATATGAATATTATTGTATCTTTACATACCTCAAATATGTACTTAACAAAACTAACAAACAAACAAACAAATAAAAGGAGTAGATGGGAAAATTTAATGAATTTATCATTTTGCCTCCATTTCAACCTAAAAGTCAACTCATATTTAGGAAATGTCTATCTTCCTTGCACAAATTCTTTAACCTATCCACCTGGAATTTGGCAATATGTCTGATATTTAACAGCATCTAAGTGCTTTGAAGCATATTGTGAGGTTTTTTTAAATGTTGCTGTGATTTTAATATACTGTATTGTAATCAATATTTTGGTTAAGAAGAACAAAAAACTCACATTGAAATGAACAAATATTATTATACATGTGTTGCTTCTTTACTCCACAACCATCCCAGCGTACTCTGTCATTTGTTGCAACAGGCATACAGAGAGGTGCTTTGTGCATGGAGAAATTTGTCAATCCCACCCCCCCAAAATATTGGTATAACTTGAAAATGAGAAGGAAACATGATTATTTGTGTTATTTTTCAGGATATATCTTTTATGTCTGTATGTTTCTTTAAATATACATGATATATATTTATAAATACTGTATATAGGATATGAATATATATTGTATATACTATGTAAAATTTAATGTAAGAAATGTTAACTTGCATTAATAGTCCATGTATTATATGCTATATGCTAAATAAATGAATAAATTTAATGGAAGAGAGATTTTCTTAATTGTTCTAATTTTTTTTATTATTTTTGCAGCCAAGAACAGCTGACTCATGGTTTTTGGATTTGTTTTTAATTTGTCCCACAACTTCTGCTTTGCTGATTTTCAGAAAATTGATCAAAGTTTATATTTGTACATCATTTATGGTTAAATTCATGAGATTTATACTACGTGGATTGAAAAACCTTTATGTAGATCTTTTTAAGGGGTGATTCACATGAAATTTATTTTGGGATAGCCATGGTGGGGCAGTGGTTAGAATTAGCCTGCCGTATTGCAGACTAATTCTGCTGACTGTCAGCAGTTCGATTCTCACCAGCTCAAGCTTGACTCAATCTCCGATTCTTCCAAGATTGGTAAAAAGAGAACCCAGATTATTGGGGGCAATATGCTGATTATGTAAACCACTTACATAATGTGAA
Source organism: Erythrolamprus reginae (assembly GCF_031021105.1). Lineage (NCBI taxonomy): Eukaryota > Metazoa > Chordata > Lepidosauria > Squamata > Dipsadidae > Erythrolamprus > Erythrolamprus reginae. Next base: position 110,202,350 of record NC_091953.1, on the reverse strand, counting down.
GCACTGTGAAGCAGTATTTAAGTCTAAGTGCTATTATTATTGTGCCAAAAGGACAGATTTTATTTATTGATTGATTGATTGATTTGCTTGCTTGCTTGCTTATCTATCTATCTATCTATCTATCTATCTATCTATCTATCTATCTATCTATCTATCTATCTATCTATCTATCTATCTATCTATCTATCTATCTATTGGATTTGTATGCCGCCCCTCTCTGTAGACTCGGGGTGGTTAACAACAGTAATAAAGACAGCATTTAACAATCCAATATTAAAACAGTTAAAAACCCTTATTCTAAAACCAAACATACATACAGACATACCATGCATAAAATTGTAAAGGCCTAGGGGGAAAGAGTATCTCAATTCCCCCATGCCTGGCGGCAGAGGTGGGTTTTAAGAAGCTTACGAAAGGCAAGGAGGGTGGGGACAATTCTAATCTCTGGGGGGAGTTGGTTCCAGAGGGCCGGGACCACCACAGAGAAGGCTCTTCCCCTGGGTCCCGCCAATCAACATTGTTTAGTTGACGGGACCCGGAGAAGACCCACTCTGTGGCACCTAACTGGTCGCTGGGATTCGTGAAGCAGATGGCGGTCCCTGAGATAGTCTGGTCCGGTGCCATGAAGGGCTTTATAGGTCATAACCAAAACTTTGAATTGTGACCGGAAACTGATCGGCAACCAATGCCGACTGCGGAGTGTTGGTGTAACATGGGCATATTTAGGGAAGCCCATGACTGCTCTCACAGCTGCATTCTGCATGACCTGAAGTTTCCGAACACTTTTCAAAGGTAGCCCCATGTACAGTAGATACCACAATAAGCAAGTTTAGAAATAGTTGCACTATATATAATTGTTATACAGAAGATATTCTGGAAAAATAATGTTTTTGGAACATCACTTTGTCTTTCTCAGATGTTGTACGTTTAAAACCTCAGGAATCCCTCATATTCCCATAATTTTGAAAGGCAACACTCCTGAAGTTGTCCTTTTATATGTATGGACAGAGTTGAATGCTCATTTGCAGAGTTGATCTATTGAGTAGTGGCACACTATTATGAAAGAAATATACCCCCCTCTGGTCTTGTAAAATAAGATGAAGACATCTAAAATTGTGATGTTAAGGTTTGGTAATTAGATTTCACAATACTTTTGTGAGATCAAATCTATAGTCAATAGAAGTGACAGATGTAAGATGCAGTGCTGAAATATTGATTTTGCACCCACAATGCCCACAACTTTCACTGCTTTCCTCACACTTGTATTAAGAGTCATGAGCCTTGGGCAATAAAATTTCTGCCAATCAAATAATGGCCGGCATTTTTTATTCTGATGAACACTGTATATTGTAGTAGCTGATGGGCCTTCCACAACTGCATTAAAGATGACTAACATGACTACATGCTTTAACCTGTGTAACTTTTTGCTGGTTTCTCAGTAATATTCCACTTTGATAAAAATTTAGCTCTCTGAAGGAAATGTATGTTTTTTTTGCACATTTTCTTTGCTACCACCCAATTCTAAAGGCATCCAAGATTGTGAGGAATAACTCTGCTGAACAAAAGACCAAAAAGACTGCTTTTAAGGAAATTACTTTTAGAAGGTATAATCAGGCCATTGTCTCTTTAGTTCTGTTCTTGGTTTATGCTATGCTCTTTAGAATGATCAGCTTACCCTCCAAGTACATTGGCAGTTAACCATGAGCCAATAAGAAAAGATTGTGGGTTATGCGGCAAATGGTGTACAAAACTGATTTAGATGATATTTTTGTAGATTTCTCCATTATGCGGAGGATAAACGTATTGTTAGTGCCCACTCTGCCGTTTTGCCTTCATCTCTAGAGTGCAGTATTTATTCAGTTGAAGGCCATACCCACAAATCATGTTCCATATAGGTAGATATTTGATTTCTGAGTATAAACCTCAAATTTGGTTGATCTGAACCTCTGTGGAATGAAGAATAATTTCTTTGAATAACTGGCCATTGGAAACGAGGAAGGAAGTAGAAAACTGTTCAAGTGTATTTTATGTTCCACCATATAAGAAATGATTTATATGAGTATTGTTTGACCTGACCCTGGGCCTTAGATCAGTCAATTGTAAAATCAAGGCTCTTCATGAAAGCCAAGATTCACAAAATAAGTCTGTACGTTTCCTAAGAAACAACAAATTGGACTGAAATAGTATGCTGGAAACGGTATCCACTAAGAAAGGCAACAGGAGGTAGAATAAGATATGATAAGGGTTTTTCTTGAAGAAAATAGAAAAATAGTTAGAGCAACTTTATATGAAACATTTTGTATCTGTTTATCAAAAGAATGAAAGTACTCTATCTGTCTGTCTGTCTGTCTGTCTGTCTGTCTGTCTGTCTGTCTGTCTGTCTGTCTGTCTATCTATCTATCTATCTATCTATCTATCTATCTATCTATCTATCTATCTATCTAATCTTATTTCTTCAATTTCTATGCCGCCCAACTCCCTAGGGCAGTGATGGCGAACCTTTTTTTCTTCGGGTGCTGAAATAGCATGTGTGCATGTTATTGCACATGTGTGAATGCCCTCACCCATAATTCAATGCCTGGGGATGACAAAAACAGCTTCTCCCATCCCCTGGAGGCCCTCTGGAAGCTGGAAATGGCCTGTTTCCCAACTCCCGGTGGCCCCAGAAGGTTTGTGTTTCATCCTCCCCAGGCTCCAAAGGCTTCCCTGGAGCCAGGGGAGGGTAAAAATGCCTTCCCCAATCTCCCAAGAAGCTCTCTGGAAGCCAAGAGCCTCCCAGAGCCTCTGTGTGAGCCAAAAATCAGCTGGCTGGCACACACATGTATGTTGGAGCTGAGCTAGGACAACCACTTGCATGCCAGCAGATATTACTCCATGTGCCACCTATGGCACCCATGCCATAGGTTTGTCATCACTGCCCTAGGGACTATATGTGGCTCAGCAAAAATATAAAACATCAATAATAGTACAAAAACCTCTAAAAACAGCTTAAAAACAATTTACAATACAAACAGTTAAATTCCTGCATACCACCATAATATCAATGGCCCCAGGCCTGACAGAAAAGCCAGTTTTTACCACTTTCCAGAAGGCCAATAGGGTGGAGGTAGTCCAGATATGGTTTCATACAGCCGGGGCAGCCATGGAGAAGTCCCTCCTCTGCAGACCCGCCAGCTGACACTGTTTAGCTGAAGGGACACCAAGAAGACCAACTCTGTGGGCCCTTACTGGTGACTGGAAGCTATGTGGTAGAAGGCCCTAAGCCATGTAGCTTGGCCCTAAGCCATGTAGGGCTTTAAAGGTAATGTCCAACACCTTGAATTGCATCCGAAGACCAATCGAGACCCGGTGCAGTTCTCAGAGGATTGGTGTAATGTGGGTGTACCTAGGTGCACCCACAGGGCCGCCATCAGGAATTTTGGGGCCCCATACAGCCTAAGTGTCTGGGGCCCCCCTCCCTTCTTCCTTCCTTCCTTCCTTCCTTCCTTCCCTTTTTCTTTCTTTTTTCTCTTTTGGTTTTTTTCCCCTTCCTTCCTTCCTTCCTTCCTTCCTTCCTTCCTTCCTCTTTCTTTCTTTCTTCTTTTTCTTTCTTTCCTTTTTTCTCTTCTTTTTCTTTTCCCTCCCTCCTCCCTCCCTCCCTCCTTCCTTCCTTCCTTCCTTCCTTCCCTTTTAAATTTTCAAACTGTCTTCTTCATATTCCTGGCTGAGGAATTCTGAAAGCTGCAGTCAACTGTCTTCAGCCATTGTCCAGCCCTGTGCTATGGACCCCTCCCTCCACCCCCTGAAGAGGCCGGGGGCTTCTTTCCAAAGCCAGTGGCAGTGATACCAGAACCCCCTTCCCTGGGGATGGGAGCGGGGGGGGGGGGCTCCACTGGTCTCCCTCGACAAGACCTTCCGCAACACATCAGCCCTGCTGGGCAGGCCTCTTAGCCCCACCAAAGAAATGGGGGTTAAGGAAGACCCCACCCCCCACCTTGCCCCAAACACTGGCACTCTGCATAACCCATGCGGGGGCTTTGGCTTCCCCTCTGCAGAACAGAAGCTGGGGACCTCTCCCTCCACATACACTGGATCCCTATGGCCCATCCGAGGGCTGGCAAAATAGGTGTGCCCCCCCACCTGCTTTTCTATCTCTCTCTCTCTCTTTCTCTCTTTCTCGCCCTCTCTTTTTGTCTCTCTTTATCTCTCTACTTTTCTTTCTTTTTCTCTTTTTCTCTCCCTTTCTCTCTCTTTTTCTCTTTTTATCTCCCTTTCTCTCTCTTTCTCTTTATATCTTTCTCTTTTTTCTCTCTCCCAACCTCTCTCTTTCTCTTTCTATCTCTTTCTCTCCCTCCCTCTCTCTTTCAGTTTCTCTCCCTCTTTCTCTCCCTCTCTCCCCTTCTCTCTCTCTTTCTTTCTCTTTCTCTTTCTCTCCCTCCCCCTCTCTCTTTCTCTTCCTCTTTTTATCTCTCTTTCTCTCTTTTTTCTCTTTTATCTCCCTTTCTCTTTTTCTCTCTCTCTTTCTCTCCCCCTCTCTTTGTCTCTTTCTATCTCTTTCTCTCCCTCCCTCTATCTTTCTCTTTTTATCTCTCTCTTTCTCTTTCTCTCTCTCTCTTTCTCCCCCTTCTCTCTGAAGTGGGGAGGGCCGGGTTGGCACCAAGGGAGCTCGAGACGGGGTGCAAAAGCAAACTACTCTGCTGGCCCAGGCCCACATCGGAAGGAAGGAAGGAATGGTAAAAGGGGCGATCAAGAGAGGAATGGGTGAATGAATGGATGGAGGGTGGGAAGGAAGGAAGGAAAGAGGGAAGGGACAGGAACAGAGGAAGGGTGCAAAGAAAGCAAGGAAAGGTGTGAAAGGGGAGAGTAAGAGAAGAAGGAGTGAAAGAAGGGAATGAGGGAGGAAACAAGGGAGGAAGGAGAAGGAAAGCAAGAAATGGAGGGAGGGAAGGAAGGAAGGAAGGAAAGAAAGAAAGAAAGAAAGAAAGGGGGAAGGGACAGGAACAGAGGAAGGAAGCAAGGAAACTTATGAAAGGGGAGAGTAAGAGAGGAAGGACTGAAGGAAGGGAGGGAGGGAAGAAGGTAGGAAGGAGAAAGAAAAGAAGAAATAGAGGAAGGGAAGGTAAAAGAGAGAAAGAAAAAGAGCAAGAAAGAAAGCAAGAAAGAGAGAAAGAAAGAATGAAAGAGAAATAAAAATAGAGAGGGGGAATGAAAGAAATGGAAGGAGGGAAGGAAGGAGAGAAAGAAAGAGAAAGAAAGAAAGCAAGAGAAAGAAAAAAGAATGAAAGAGCAAGAGAGCAAGAGAGAAAGAGCAAGAGAGAAAGAAAGAAAGAAAGAAAGGCAACTTCAAAGAAAGGCTCACTGAGCATCTCTCACTCTCTCTCTCTTTCTATCCCTCTTTCTTTCTCTCTCTTCCTTTCTATCTCTCCTCTTCCTTTCTCTCTCCTCTCTCTCTCCCTCTCTTTCTACCCTCCTTTCTCTTCCTTCCTTCCTTCCTTCTCTCCCTCCCTCCCCTCCCTCCCTCCTTCCTTCCTCTCCATTTCTCTTTCCCTCCCTCTCTTTCCCTTTTCTTTCTTTTGGTCCACTTCTCTCTCTCTCCGCTTCTCCACTTGCCTCCCCCTCGCGCCTCGCCCTTCCCACCCGGCCACCCATGCGCGCTTACCAGCAGCAGGAATTCAAGTAAGCCCAAAAGAAGCCATTGGCTTCGGGCGGCGTTCATGGCCCCCCCGAACCCCCAGCCCAGCTGGAGCTCCCTCTCGCCGCCGCCATCTCCCTGCGACTGCCTGAGGCCGCTGCAGCCCCCCCTCCCACCGGGCCACAAAGGACATTTGCCGCCGACGCCAGTGAAGCTTCAGCTGGGCGGGGCGCTGCCGGTACTTCCCTCCTGGGGCTCCCACTCGCAGTTGTCCCCCAGCTTCTGCTCGATGCCGCGGTTTTCGGCGCTGTCCTGCTGTGCCCCAAAGACGGAAGGTGGGAAAAAGGCGAGAAGAATGGAGCTCTCCTTCTTCCTGCCTTCCGTCTTTGGGGCCCAGCAGGACAGCGCCGAAAACCGTGGCATCGAGCAGGAGCCAGGGGACAGCTGCGAGCGGGAGCTCAGTGCAAGGAGCCGCTGACTGCGGGCCCCAATTTGCCCGGGGCCCAGTAGCGCGCTCCCTGTAGTACCCGTCTATCGGCGGCCCTGTGCACCCACAACAACTGTGCAGCTGCATTCTGTACCAATTGTAATTTCAGAACACTACTCAGCAGTGTTCCCTCTAATTTTTTGGGGGGGTGGGCGGAAAAGTATAGTGTCTGAGCGGCAGTCCCTTCGGGACTGGGCGGCACAGAAATAATAAATAAATAAATTAATTAATTTAAAAAAAATTAAAAAATTAAAAATAAAAAATAAAAAATAAAAAATAAAATAATAATAATAATAATAAAAAAATAAAAAATAAAAAATAAAAAATAAAAAATAAAAAATAAACAAACAAATAAATAAATAAAAAACCCACCTTGTTTTGCCTCAGAGAATTTCAAAATAAAATACTGTACTGTGTGTCTATAACAGTGAGCTCATAATAGGGCAACTCTGTCAATATCAAAATGCCACTTAAATAGTTGAGCTAGTTTCAAACTAGATTTTTATTTTCTTTCTCTCTTCCTTACTCCCATTCTTTTTCTTTTTCTTTTCCTTCCTCTCTTTTTTCTGTATGTTTCTCTCTCTTCCTCTCTCTCTCCTTCCCTCTCACTCTTTCCCTCTCGGCTTCTGGGCAGGTTTGGAAAACTCTGAGTTGATGATGATTTTTAAGTGAGCGATTGCTCACTGCTCAGCTTAGAGGGAACTATGCTACTCAGAGGTAGCCCCATGTAGAGGGAATTGCAAAATCTAACCGTGAGGTGACAAGGGCATGAGTTACTGTGAGAAGAGCCTCCTGATCCAAATAGGGTCTCAATTGGTGCACTAGGCAAACCTGTGCAAAGATCCCCCTAGCTACAATTGTCAAATGTTGGTCTAATCTTAGCTGTGAGTCTAGAAGTACAGCCAAATTGTGAACCTGTTCTGAGGGGGGGCAATTTATCCCCCCTCCACAGAACCAAGGATGGACAGTCGATACAGTCTTTTGGAGACAATGCCCACAGCCACTCAATTTCGTCAGCATTAAGTCTGAACCTGTTAACTGCCATCCAGACCCTCACAGCCTCTAGGCACTGGCACAACATACCCACTGCTTCACAAATTGATGTGGGGTGGAGATATATAACTGGGTTTTATCAGCATATTGCTGATACCTCACCCTGTGTCATTGGATCATCTCACCTAGTGGTTTCATGTAGATGTTAAATTTGGTTGAGATGTTACATGATAAGTTTATTAGATTCCAGGTAATTATAGTTTTAATAGCTTTTCTTCCTTCTGCATTGTTTTCTCTTATACCCCCCATCTTCTGGAATCAAAAGCTTATGGTGGAGGTGTCAGACAAATTAATACTCCATGTTTTTCCAAATTTGTGCTTGTATCTGTAAATAATTCTCTGAAATCTTATTAGAAATAAATACATTTCATAAGGCAAGGCAACAAAATATCAGATCAAGATGTCTCCAGAAGCATTTAATTATAGATCGATCTGCAATGGCATCCATGACATCCATGACAAACCTGAAGAATGGCTCAGCAATCCCATGGTTATCCATCAAAATGACTGGCCTGCCTATTAAGTCCTCACAGTTATGACCCTGCTGGCTGCTAGTCAAGCCTGATTGGCTAACGCAAGTAGCTGGTGAGCGGGAAATTGGAGTCCAGTTATTGGCTCAGAGTTTGACAGCTCCAGTATAAAAGGAGCTATCAAGCCAACTGTTCTTTGTTCTATTCTATGGTGCTGAAATAAAGGTTTGCTCTTTGCTGTACACATCTGAGTCTGCCTCTGTTCCTGTCAGCCTTGACCAGTGGTGGGCTACGAACGGAACACTAAATTGTGCTTGCAGCCGCGGCTCATAAGTTCTTGCGGGGCCAGTGTGATTTTGCTGCTGCACCTGTGGAGGAAGCAAAATTGTGCACGGAGTCGCAGGTGCGCCTGTGTTTAGGTGAGAGTTATTTTGCATCTGAATTCATGCCAAAAGACGGGCACACCTGCAGCCCTATGTGCAATTTTGCTTTCTCCACAGGTGTAGCAGCAAAATTGCGCTGGCCCTGCAAGAACTTACGAGCTGTGGCGGCGAGCGCAATTTAGCATTCCGGTTCATAGCCCACCGCTGGCCTTGGCCCACTGATTTAATACTTCCCTTCATGAGTTTGTTTAGTCATCTAAATAATCATCACTTCCGATGGCAGAAAATTCTATAATTTCCTCTGTACAACCAATGATTTGCAACTTTAGCAGCTACATGGATATCTCAGTGATTTTGAGAAACTGTGGTTTCTTATCTCACTTGCTTGTTTGGAATTGCCATTGGAGAATGGTGCCCCCAAACCTCCAACAGTGAAAAAACTGTAAATATCTATGTTTCCAAACTATTAGTTTGAATATACGCACCTTGCTTAGTTCCTAGTAAAAAGATAATAATTCAACAACATCTGGACTTGTAATCACATAATCCAGGAGTCTCCAACCTTGGCAACTTTAAGACTTGTGGACTTCAACTCCCAGAATTCCTCAGCCAGCTTTGTTTCTGGGTGTTGAAGTCCACAAGTCTTAAAGTTGCCAAGGTTACAGACTCCCAGCATAATCTATTGCTGGATGATATTAGTTTAGAAACCATCCAATGACCTCTAGTGGTCCAAGGTTGGAAACTGATCTTCTGCCATGATGATTTATAGTGAAGATTATGAACTTTGCCTTGAACGCCTTGACTGCTTTAAACTTTCAGTTTCCACCTGATGCTCTAATCTCTGCCCACCCAAGATTATTCCTGATTGAGACCTACATGGACAGACAAATTATTTGGTTTCTTCTGACAAGCCTTTACTTATTGCCCAACAATGGCACCTGTAATGCAAAGATGCAGAGGATGCATTTTAATTATTTCACTTTTTTCATTCTACATGTAGATATTAATTTAAATCCAAAACAGCTTTTGATCATCACAGTAAATTGTCAAAATGCTCAGGTTTAGGTTTTATTTATTTTTAAATTTGCATTTAGGGCATATTTCTCTTTTAATGCAGTGTTGGGAAGATGAGGGTTAGCATAATTTTAATTTAATACATTGTCATATAGAGTAATGGAGTTGGATAGAAGATACATCCTTTTTTTGTCTAGTGATGTGCATAAGAGAGCTACATTAAATTAAGTAGAACTGTCACATAAATTATCCTCTGTTAGACTTTTGGATCTGAAAACACACAGGTCAGTGAAGGACAGGGTTACTTACATAACATAAAGAGAAATACTGAATTCGCTTTAAGATATGGTATGCTGTGGGAATAATGGCTTTCACCTTCTGTTCAATCTGCTGCAGAGCATTTTAAGTTTGGCTAAAATCTTGAAACACAGAGAGAATGCATTTAAATAATTGTGGTGTCTGGAGAGATCAGCACATTAATGAATAGATTAAACGTAATGAGGGTAAATAAGCTTCTTAAGATTATGCATTAATGGTACTGCATTTACAAATGGGTATGTGCTTGATATTCACTTGTCGGTTGGTTCTGTACTTTAGCTGTCTGGTCCAACATTTTGTTTCACCGCAATAGAAATTATTAATGCCTTTGAGCCCATGCAATAAACATCTTAAGGCGTTAATGTGGAATAAGAATGCGCAAGTGCATGGTTGTTCACCTTATATAAAGCCTCCATAGCTTTTCAAATAAAACTAATGCTTAAAATAAAGTTGGAGATAGATTCCAAAGTAACTTTTACCACTGATATTTTTTTGTTCTCCTGTCCTTTATAGACCCCTCGATTTGCTGTGGAATATTTATTTATTTATTCATTGATTGATTTTGTCCATTGCACAATGAGAGTTATACATATAGTAAATATATAATGAAGGTTATAGAGGATATATTCATAGTAAAATATATCTAAAAAAGAATAGAAGAGAAGAAATAGGAATAAAATATATCAGTGAAAGAATAGAATAAATATAGGAAAGAAGAAAGGTATAGGAGATTTAGGAGAGCAATAGGACAGGGGACGGAAGGCACTCTAGTGCACTTGTACTCTCCCCTTACTGACCTCTTAGGAATCTGGATAGGTCAACTGTAGATAGTCTAAGGGTAAAGTGTTGGGGGTTTGGGAATGGCACTACAGAGTCTGGCAATGAGTTCCACACTTCGACAACTTGGCTACTGAAGTCGTATTTTTTACAGTCACGTTTGGAGTGGTTAATATTAAGTTTAAATCTGTTGTGAGCTCTTGTGTTGTTGTGGTTGAAGCTGATATGTGGTTGAAGCTAAATCTGATATCAGATTTAGAGTGCCAAGGACAAGTTCAACCCCTTTAGAGTCTGTTTTCCTTCCAGAGTCCAGAGGAGTTGACTCGTTTTAGACTCTTTTGCACAATGAAAAGAGTTAAACCATAAGCTTTGCTTCTCTATCAACTAGGTTGGTTTTAAAAATGGATTAGACAAATGCATGAAAGGTCAGGATGTTCATGATTATTTCTGTCATTGACTATGTGATGATTGCCTGAATCAAAGGCAACCAGCTTTAAATATCAGCTGCCGGCTACTAATTTTAGGAAAAAAATCTATTTCAAACAGAATTAATTAAATGCTACAAACAAACTAATACAACCAACCCTTCAAATACCAGAGCAAAGAGGAAAAATACAACCTGTTGTCAAATAATTCACAAGGGCATAAGCAAAGACAGTGATCTTATATTGTTAGACTATCTCAGTTGGGCTGATGGTTGCCTCCAAGTTCTTGAAGTCATAGACCAATGATGGCGAACCTTTTTTTCTCTCGGGTGCTGAAAAAGCATGGGCATATGCTACTGCACATGTGCAAGTGCCCACACCGATAATTCAATGTTTTGGGAGGGCGAAAATAGCTTCCTCTGCCACCTGGAGGCCCTCTGGAGGCCAGAAATGTCCCAACTTCTGGTGGGTCCAGAAGGCTCATGTTTCACTTTCCCCAGGCTCCAAAAGCTTCCCTGGAGCTGGGGGAAGGCAAAAACGCCTTCCCCCATCCCCCTGGAGGCTCTCAGGAAGCAAAAAACACCCACCCAGAGCTTCTCTGTGATCCAAATATCAGATGACCAGCACACACATGTACTAGGGAAACACATGAGCAAGGCAACAGCTCATGTGCAAGCAGATATGGCTTTGCGTGCCACCTATGGTACCTGTGCCTTAGGTTCACCATCACTGTCATAGACCATCCCACCCAAGGTGGAGCTAATGTTTTTCTGATACGTTTTGTTTAGATGCAGGATTATAGATCTTCTTTAAGACAATTAGCAATCATAGAGATCAAATTAAAGAGTGAAGCTTCCCTTAAGTTGAACTGCATATTGTACAAGATACTGTAACTTCATGGCTTGCAGTTTATACCATTGATATTCCTTGGAGGGTTTCGATCCAACTCTCACTCAGTTTTAAAAAGTCCCAACTTCTCTTCTCATACAAAATGGCCAATAACCAAAGTTAATTCTCTGGTTCCAAGATGTCTTTTGGGTTACTATGATTACTTGTGGCTATTATTACATTCTGCTCTGAAAAGCTAGATATAATTTTATAAATGTATCACATAATACCCTCAAACTTGGGACAACCCACGTTTGTCTAGTTTATCTACGGTTTATCTACGGTTGACCTATCCAGATTCCTAAGAGGTCAGCAAGGGGTGAGTACAAGTGCACTAGAGTGCCTTCCGTCCCCTGTCCTATTGCTCTCCTATATCTCCTATACCTTTCTTCTATTCCTATATCTCTTCTTCTATTCTTTCATTGATATGTTCTATTACTATATCTTCTTTTCTATTCTTTCATAGATATATTTTACTATGAGTATCTCCTCTATAACCTTCATCATGTATTTTTTACTATGTGTGTGTGTGTGTGTGTATATATATATATATATATGTTTTCGTAGATTTTCACGGGCACAGGTATGACGGTCTTGGTATATTCGGGTTTCTTCCCGTGTAGGATTTGGAAATTTCTGGCAACGTTTCGACGAGGTACCACTCATCATCTTCAGGCTGGTGTTTCTGTCCTTGTTCTAAGGCGAACACTGCGAGACCTGAGCTGCCTTCCTTCTATAAATACTGGTGGCTGGGTGTGGTTTGATGGCTCAGCAATTGCCTGCTGTGTAGAAACTTCCTGGTGAGTCAGTGGGGTAACATCTGGGGTCGTTGATGTAGCTGAAGTATGCTGATTAGTTAATGGCTGTTGATTAGGCGTGATATCCTGAGTAGTTGGAGCCTGCAGGCTACTTGATTGTTTTGCAATGTGTGTTCTGAGTCTAGTTTCAGTTTTTATGGCTGGGTTATGTTTGAGGGCTGGTTTCCAGATGTCTGGTAGGTGGGAGGTATCCCCAAAATATGAACAAGCGGGATGATACCTCCCGCCTACCAGACATCTGGAAACCAGCCCTCAAACGTAACCCAGCCATAAAAACTGAAACTAGACTCAGAACACACATTGCAAAACAATCAAGTACTGGTTTTATATATCCACTAAAACACTCATTGTGTATTGGACTAAATAATAAACAAACAAACAAACAAACAAACAAACAAACAATGAATTTCCCCCTTTCTCCCTGTCTTAGCAAGTTGCAGGGGAGAAAAGGAGTGGCAAGTGACAAAAAGGTGTCACAACATTGCAATGGAGACTTTTCCCTTTTGCATTTTATATTCCCAGTGTTGCAATGTTCTATGCAAGCATGGAAGGAGTAGAATGTCATCATTATCCCCCTTTCTTTTTCTCTTTCCCTAATCTTGAAATGGAGTTCTGCCATCTGTCACTTCTAATTCCAAAGAGACTTCCTTACATGCATGAACGAAAGAAACCAACAACAGCTACTAAACGATAATGCTTTGATGTCCTCTTTTAGTTTCTATTCAGACAGCATCTTACATAACCAGGTACCATGTAATTTCATGATGAATTTTAATGTCACAAACACTTACTTCTTCCTCCTTAAGCCAGGAACAAGAAGTTGTTTTTCAGTTTCAGACTTCAAAAGCCTGCTCATGCTGCTAACATTTTGATTCATAAGCAAGAATTCAAAGTTTTACAATCAGGGATTTAATATGCAAACATAACTTCTGCACTTCCCAATGCAGATACTATAAACATGGACCCTTATATTACAGATGTGGATACCTTCAATAATGTAGTCATCCATCTACAAAGAGGGGCCGCATACAAATCCAATAAGTAAGTAAGTAAGTAAGTAAGTAAGTAAGTAAGTAAGTAAGTAAGTAAGTAAGTAAGTAAGTAAGTAAGTAAATAAATAAATAAAAATAAATAAAGTTTTCTTTTTCTTTTTCTCACTTATATTATACCAATTTTGATGTTTGGACATTTAATGTTTTGGTGTTAAAATTTACCATGAAATATCAGCTTCAAGAATCATTTACATAACTTTACTGGAGATTTTAATTTTCATATCGATAATAATGATGAATTCAGGGTCCATACATATACTCTAGATTGCAGCCAAGTATTTATGTCATTTAAATCAAAGAGAATCAATTTGTTTTAAGGAAATGAAAATTCTTAATTCTTACTCTAGCAAGTGCTAATGCCTTTAAAAATATGGTATTTACAGCAATTTTCTGAGAGTATTGTTTGATAGGAAATAATATATACCGATAGATTTGTTCCACTATTATGCAATACTCTACACAAGTGTTGCTGAATTTGGGTTATTTTATCTAGCAGATTACAAAAAAATCTATTTCTTTTCTGGAATTTGCTTTTAATTAAGGGTATTTGGACCAGAGTACCTCCGGAACCGCCTGCTACCGCATGAATCCCAGCGACCAATAAGGTCCCGCAGAGTTGGCCTTCTCCAGGTCCCGTCGACTAAACAATGTCATTTGGCGGGACCCAGGGAAAGAGCCTTCTCTGTGGCAGCCCCGGCCCTCTGGAACCAACTCCCCCCAGAGATTAGAACTGCCCCCACCCTTCCTGTCTTTTGTAATCTACTCGACCCACTTATACCACCAGGCATTGGGGAGACACCTTTCCCCCAGGCTTTTTTATACTTTGTTTTATGTTTGGTATGAATGTGTTGTTTGGTTTTTAAAATAATGATAGGGTTTTATATGTTTTTAATATTAGATTTGTTCCACTGCTATATTGTTTTTATTACTGTTGTGAGCCGCCCCGAGTCTTCGGAGACGGGCGGCATACAAATCTAATAAATAATAATAATAATAATAATAATAATAATAATAATAATAATAATAATTTCAATTTGTGTAGGAAACTTACTGGATTCTGGCAGTTTTGATGATATAGAAATGTATTGTGAGTATGGAGCTCTATTCAAATGAACAAGGCCAAGACAAAAAATATTTTTGATTAAATGAAAAATACATTGATTAAATTGCATCAGTTTTGTCAGTGTGCATCTAGTGCATGCACTTGTGTTCTAAATGAACTAAATTCTAGTTGTAAGCTGAATCCTCCATATACTACTTGACCTTAATTAAATTACTTTTCCTGCTTCTGCCATATGTGAGGATTATTTTTAGTTATTGGAATGGAAACATCTCCCAGATGTTCTTATTTTTAATTATTCCTAAACCACTGAAGTAACAAGTGTTCCTTCTACCGGGGGAACATTAATCATTGATATCTTAGGTTTTGTGCTTAGCTTAGGTTTACCGGTTATGGACTATATAAATACTGATTACAGTTTTCTGTATCTGTGTTCAGTGGCTTTCTGGCTTTTGGAAGCTGTGATTCTTTGCTCTGAGTATGGTTCAAATCTCAAACTATCAAACAAATAGTTTAAAAAATTAAATTGTGAAGGTATGCATGTATATTTCCTCTTCTCTATACTTGCCCTGTTGAATATTCAGAGAATGGAACAAAGATTTATACAGATTGGAACTACATACTGCAGGAAGAAATGATCTATTATAAAGATTGTAATAGGATATGGTGAAGCATTTTTTTGCTGTGTTAGTTAGTGGTGTGGACTATCAGTAGTCAGCCAAACATGACTTTTTAATTCCTTAAAAAAAAAGATCCTCCAAAAGTTTTTGAGCTTATGCACTGAGATTTGGGACATACAGTGGTACCTCGATATACGAGTTTAATTCGTTCCAGACCCGAGCTTGTAAGTCGATCAACTCGCATCTTGAATGAATGCCTTTAGACTTTGTTTTTTGCACTGAGATAACCAGAAGCAAGGATTCTTGCGCCACCTAGTGGAAGCTCAGCTTGTATCCCGAATTTGAGCTCGGGTGTCGAACAGAAATTTTGCTCGCGTCGTGGCTCGTAACTTGGAATACTCGCATGTGGAGCAGCTCGTATCTAGAGGTACTACTGTATTATCTTAAAGACTTTCCCATAGAAACTTTAAAAAAAATAAGCATGTTAAGCTTTCAAATAACCTTTGCTCATCTGAAACAATGGCAAGCAAGCCCTTGAAAGAAATGTCTTTACTGCAGGATATTAAGAGAGAGAAAAAATGTGTTCCTCTACTATGGGGGTGTCAAACTTTCATCATCATGGCAGCATCATGTGATCTTTGCGACTCCCCCCCCTTTGTTAAACCGGATATGGGTGTAGCCAGTGAGTGACGCAACCAGTGGGCCATGAGTTTGACAGCCATGCTCTACTAGGATTCAATAGAAATCATGATGTACCTGACAACATCATGATTTCTATTGAATCCTAGTAGAGCATGGTATATGAACACAGATGACATCATTCATCCTCTTGCACATCCACAGAGTCTGTGCATCCTTTCCCAAAAAAGTATAACGTTTTGGCTTCTTTTGTTAACCTCTCAGCTTAATAGGTAAATACTTTGAGACTGTATAGGCAACTCTTATGTTCTTAACCATAGAAGAAATATTTCAAATGATTTGGAAGAAGTACAGTATGAAGTAGAAATACATGTATATTGTCTTGGTTTGATTTAAGTGCTGGTGGAGGGAAGGCAATGCTATATAATACATTTACACTTTGAAATGCTTCTTAATTATTTCTGACAAATTATTATTTATTATTATTTATTGGATTTGTATGCCGCCCCTCTCCGTAGACTCGGGGCAGCTAACAACAGTGGTAAAAACAACATGCGACAATCCAATACTAAAGCAGCTAAAAACCCTTATTTTAAAACCAATCATACATACAAACATACCATAGATAAATTATAGAAGCCTAGGGGGAAAGAATATCTCAGTTCACCCATGCCTGACGACAGAGGTGGGTTTTAAGAAGCTTACGAAAGGCAAGAAGGGTGGGGCTATTCTAATCTCTGGGGGGAGTTGGTTCCAGAGGGCTGGGGCCGCCACAGAGAAGGCTCTTCCCCTGGGTCCCACCAAATGACATTGTTTAGTTGACGGGACCTGGAGAAGGCCCACTCTGTGGGACCTAATTGGTCTCTGGGATTCGTGCGGCAAAAGGCGGTTAACTCATATCTAAAACTAGAAGGCAAAAGAAAGTTGAGAATTATCTCACATATATCCAATATAAGTCTTAAGATTGTATTTATTATATATACAGGCATGGTACCTTTCGTCTCAAGTTATTTGTGTTTCCCCTTCCTATTATGTTGTTGAACATAAGCTAAATACAAATTGTGATTTGTTTTCTACAATAATTTGTTAGAATGGCAAAATAAAAATAAAGCAAGCTTGACATGAAATGTGTTACCTTCACTACCACCTTGTTCTAAACCTACCTTGGAAATGAAAACATCAATTTTGATGTCACACAGTATGAAAAATGAATATGTTACAATTGGTCAAAGACTATGGAGATCTTTGACTGGCAGAGATCCAGGTAAACCTCTGACGAGGGAGATGGTTTAGAGCACAGGAATCAAACCCGCCATATCATGCTGCCATCTGGTGACATTTCGTGATGTTTCGTGACATTTCCTCCATTCACAGAGTTGGGGTGGGTGTGGTCTGTGTATGATGCATCTGGCTGGCCGACCACCAGTTTGACATCCTTGGTTTAGAGGGGGGAAATTGTTAGTACAGGGTACATGATTGTTAGGGATTGCCATTGTAAACTGCATACTGTAAATTGTACCAAACTTGTACTTAAAGAGTTAATGTGCACTTAAAGAGTTAACTTGTACTTGAAGAGTTAATATTCAAGGCTGTTTCGTCACTTCCTCATTGAAGCTATGAAAGCTCATTATTTTGCTCAGTCATTTCCTTTCCTTTACTTTTGCCTGAGAAGGGGGAGTTGTATAAGCTTCATGCTTGTATAAGCTTTGTGCTTTTATCTATATTGTATTTTGCTTTGTGCTAATCTTGTGATTTCTCAGTGCGTATTATTCTGTATTTGCTTCATGCTTATAATGGATTGTTTATATTTTGTTTATATGTAAATAATACTTATTTAACTAAGTCTGTGTCTTGGCTTTATCACACATCCACGCTCTGTTAAAATTCTCTGCTCGGTGTTGTCAAAGGTTTCATAGCCTAACCGAGACAAGCCAACAGAAATATTTAATCAATTGTCCATACATCAGTTATTAAAACATACACAATTAAAACAACAACCAGAAGTATAGGAGAGCTTATATAGAAGCATTTAAAGTTTACTTTCAGGCTTTCACAAATATCTCATATAGTGTCTCTCAAGTCAGTATGGAAAACAGGTCTCAGTTATACATTTGCTGGTATGAGAAAGAACCAGGCCATTGACAAGATGAGTAGCTTTTGTACTACTGTATTTCTTGTTGTAACATACTTTTTATTTAGATGCAGCTATTTTTAATTTGATGGTCAGGAGTCATGTGTGAAGGAATACTGGTTGAAGAAATAATAGCTTTGTCGATATGTGGGGTTTGGATCTGGAATGTGGATCAAAAGAAAGACTCAAAGGCCATGGTTAAAAAATTAGCCATGAATGACTGGCAATGCAACATGATTCATGCTTACTTTGACACATTGCCTACTATATTACCTGAAAGATTAAACTCTTATCAATGGGTCAGGCTGTATGGCGACTGAGAGCTTCGTCCTGAAAGGAATTTGCTAAATGAAATTCTGCTTTCCTTAAATTTCAAGGAGTCTTGCAGGAACTTCTGCAAGGAACGGAGGGAAGAAGTCTCTGCTGGCCTTTGTGACTATGCAACTGAAAACCTGCTCCTTTTTATATACATCATGCACACCACCCTTTTTTTAATTAAAAAAGATGGGACTCAATTGCATTGTTGTGTCCACCATTTTGACTCTTTTGACACTCTCTTCCCCATTTCAATCCCTGGTACTTGATCACTAAAAAGACACTGCAGCTGGATTGGCGAATTAAGATGGCTACATGATGTAACAAAAAGACTATAAAGCTGCAGTCATGTGGTTCTTTGGGGGAATGTTGTAGACTGAAGTGGGTGGGTCAGAGGATTGGAAGGAAATCTGCTTTTGAAGGGGAGAGACACAAATTTGCAAAGCAACCATCCTCTAGGGCAGTGTTCCCCAACCTTAGCTACTTTAAGATGGATGAACTTTGACTCCTAGAATTGAAGCTGGCTGGGGAATTCTGGGACTTGAAATCCACCCAACTTAAAGTTTCCACGATTGAGAAACATTTCTATAGGCAACTGTCTGCAATTCTTAATTTACTTGTGGTTGGTGCTTGCATTGGTTGAGACTAAATGATAGCCAGATTTACAGGAGGAAGTGGATGTCAAATCTGGAAGTTGTACACATCAAATTATTCTCCTTTCAGTGGAATAAACAGAAGTTTGTTTTTAAAGAATTACAAGAGAAAAATCAATATGAACGTGTATCCTTTCTATTACTTCACAGACCCAGCAGGATTTTTCAGGAGTGGGGCTCTGTGGGAGATTTCCACGACTCTATGGATAAAAGTTGTGTGATCATGTGTAATTCAGATTCAATGCTGAGCCAAAACTAAGAAAGGACAAAAGGAAACACACCATCGTATTATAGCTTGTTTTCACTCTCTGCAACTATTGTTTAATGCTTCCCTTTATCCAGAGTGCTCAAATACTTATCATTATAACAATTTTGTAAGGAATCGGTGTTATCTTTATAACGCTGAAGGCAAAATGGCATCTTTAGGCAGTGACTTCTGTAAACTTTCTTGTTCAGTGGAAGAAATTGCGAACTTGCCAATTTATTTTAGTTTAACTTATTGTGAGGCACAACCTCTATTGCTAGCTTCTAGTTCTAAGTGTTCTGCAAAGCTAAAAAGAGGTGAATGGAATAAATCACGATTCATGTGGCAAAATGTGTGATGTGAACAGAGCTACAGCTTCTGCCAGTACAAACTTGTTGGTTACATAAATTTAGTCACTAACAGGGATGAAACTCGATTTGAATCCCAATTCTATAACTATCTTCTGCATATATTAGATTTGGTAACTTTAGGAGACAGGTACTTAACCCCTCTGTTTTTATTTGTTATATCAGAAATGTACAACTTTTTGATGCCATGGTAATATGAGGGGGTAGGGGTAGGGAAATAGGAAAACAATGGTATAAGGGTTCTATGTTTTTGTGGGGGAAGGATATATACTTCTCCCTTCTCTTTTTCTCCTCCTTTCTTCCTTTCTTCTTTCTAGAAATGGTAAGTTATATTATCCAATTATAGCAATCAGATAATTAAATTTTGGCAGCAGAGTTGGACCATCCTCCTGAGACTGTGAAAAAATATGTCATGGGTCACAGATAGCTTTGTGGCTGAAGGCTACCATTCCGTACCCACCATAAGTAAAGATGCTACTCCAGGGGTATCAAACTGGTGATCCATGGGCTAGATAGGTCATATACAGGGCACGCCCACCCTAGTTCTATGTAGGGGGAAAATCATCATGAAATATCATGTGACTGCAACATGATGTGGTGACTTTGACACCTGCGTGCTACTTTATGCATCAATCCGTTAGGCTTGTAATTTTCAGTTTCTCATGCCGTTTTTTTAAAAATCAGTGTTTTTCCCTTATATATTTAGAAAGAAGTAGCTTGTGTTTGTCTAAGCCTCTATCTAGCATTTTTCTAAGCCTCTATCTACCAGTGAGTGGCCCAAGACATAGTGGCATATTGATTGTGGGAATATTCAAAGTATAATGACTTTATATTTCTGGCAAGATCCTTGTTTGCATTTTGGCTCAAGGAAATTCACCAGAGAGGTGTCATTATTTATGGTGATCCTAATATGGCAGCTGTATAATTATTTCTGTAGACTCGAGTGCTTCAGTAATGTTAAATAATATGATGTTATATAACAATATGAACTTTCACAATAATTCGGGTAATTAAAATTGCTGGATGTTCTATTTTGAAGAAGGGAGAAAAACTTGGATTTTTATTGCATTGCTTACTGTAAACACTGCAAAAGAGCATATAAAATCTCATTAAGTTGAAGAACTGGACCTAGTTTTGATGAGCTGCATGCATCGGTTTTCTTTAAACTGTAGCCCTCGAAATACATTTACTTTTGATTCCCTTCAGCCATCCTACCTTATGGGTGCAAACCCACCTATCCAGAAGGAATTGTTCATGCCAAAGATACCAATTTGGGCCAAATCATGGATGTTTATTTATTTTATTTATTTATTGGATTTATATGCTGCCCCTCTCCAAAAACTCGGGGTGGCTAACAGCAATCATAAACAGTGTACAATAATAATCCAATACTAAAAGCGAATTAAAACCCCTTAATATAAAAAACCAAACATACATACAAACATACCATGCATACAATTGTAAAGGCCTAGGGGGAAAAGGAATCTTAATTCCCCCATGCCTGGCGACAAAGGTGGGTTTTAAATAGCTTACAAAAGGCAAGGAGGGTGGGGGCAATTCTAATCTCTGGGGGGAGTTGGTTCCAGAGGGCCGGGGCCACCACAGAGAAGGCTCTTCCCCTGGGTCCCGCCAAGCGGCATTGTTTAGTTGACGGGACCCGGAGAAGACCAGGTCCTGTTGCCATCAAAGAAAGCATAACAAGCCCAAATAAGTTTTCTATAGGTAATTTGTTAGGGAGAATTTCTTACCACTCAGTTCTAGGTTAAAAATGTGGCCTCGTTAATTTCTTTTCAACTTTCTCCTCTTGCTTCAGGCAGCAGAGGAAGGAATGAAGAAGGATGAATAAGGTTTCTTTCATCCCTTCTGAACATATTTGTGTTCGAATTATTAGAGATTCAGACCTAAAATCCAAAGAAACTGATAAAAAGAACAGTTTTGATACTTGGGATTTTACTTGTTCTGAGCTTTCTTATTCAAGATGGTACAATTCACCACAAAGGCTGCATATTGCTGCACATCTATGCAGTGAAGGGCAGCCTTTACTATGACACTGTGGGTGTGGCTTATGCAGGATGCCCTGCATTTTTATTTATTTATTTATTCATTCATTTGTCCAATGCACAATACATATGGAAGAGAATAGACATGAAGTAATATATATAAAGATAATATGTAAAAATAGAGGAGAAGATATATGAAAGGAAGAAAATATATATGAGATATGAGATAAAGGAAAGACAATTGGACAGGGGATGAAAGGCACACTAGTGCACTTATATACGCCCCTTACTGACCTCTTAGGAATCTGGAGAGGTCAATCGTGGAGAGTCTAAGAGAGAAATGTTGGGGGTTAGGGGTTGACACTATTGAATCTGGTAATGAATTCCATGCTTCGACAACTCGATTGTTAAAGTCATATTTTTTACAGTCACGTTTGGAGCGGTTAATATTAAGTTTGAATCTGTTGCGTGCTCTTGTGTTGTTGCAGTTGACCGGTAGGACATTTCAGCATATGATCTTGTGGGCAATACTTAAATCGTGTTTTTGGTGCCATAGTTCTAAGCTTTCTAGACCCAGGATTGTTAGTCTATTTTCATAGGGCATTCTGTTTCGAGTGGAGGAGTGAAGGGCTCTTCTGGTGAAATATCTTTGGACGTTTTCAAGGGTGTTGATGTCCGAGATGTGGTATTGGTTCCAGACAGATGAGCTGTATTCAAGGATGGGTCTGGCAAAAGTTTTGTAGGCTCTTGTGAGTAGTGTGAGATTGCCGGAGCAGAAGCTACGTAGGATCAGGTTGACAACTCTAGAAGCCTTTTTGGCGATATTGTTATTATTTCAACATCTTTTAGTACAAATTGGGTGCTCTGGGGTAGAGCTTCATTTTACTACCTCACTGTGTTCTCCCCCATCTGGGCAATAGCCCACCCCTGCATCTATGTTAGTAGAGTTAGTTCAATTGATGTAAACAGCTAAAAGAAGTATGAACAAATAATTCAGAGACTAATAGCTGGCTTTCTTTGAAAACTGATTTTTGCTTGAATTTAACTGTTCTCCCACAAAGAGAAGCTAAAACTATTAAGTGAATTATGTGGAAATTCAGTGACAATTTTCAAAGACACAAATTTACGTAGGTCTCAATAAAACAGCTAAAGAGACAGCATTCTTATAAAAAGCTTATGAAACAGTGGTTGGCAAAGCAGTGTATTTAACTGATTCTCTTTAGATTACCCTAGTTCAATAATATGTCACGCTACAGTACATCAGATTAGAGTATAGTCTTGCAGCTATAATATAAACTACAGGACCATGAAGTCATAAGGCATGCTAATGAGACATCCCAGGCTGGTGTAATGTGGCCTAAAGAAAATGGCTCCAGCTTGTTCTCCCTTTGGCAGCACATATACTAAAACTGAAACACTACAGAGAAGATCTAATTTAAAACAGGTTTCTGTTGGAAATTTATAATCAGTGTGATAGAATAAAACATAACATAACATAACATAACAATGGAATTTGGAAAAGATCATACTCTAAGCAAACACTTTTCTTATTGACACATATAAACACAGCTACTAGAATTGCGATAGCGCAAACATGGAGAAATGAACAGACTCCTAATACAAACTTAATAATAGACAAGATATACTCATGTGCAGAAATGGACGAGATGACAAACTTACTTAAGGGAAATAGAATTAATGAATTTAAAAATATGTGGTGTAATTGGCACGAATGGATTCAGAAGAAATTTTTTGTATAATATGATACAAAATTGCAGTACAAATCGTAAATAACAAATACCTTTTGTATGGTTTTATTCTGTACTTTATTGCATACTATTACCTATAAGACCTAACGTAATTAAGAACGATTGTAACAGGTAAAAAAGTTGGACAAGATCTGTAAACTGAACAAACAAAATGAGATATATGTACGTATGAAAACAATAAAAAGAAATTAAAAACAAAACAAAAACATAACATAACATAATATAACATAACGGAACGGAATGGAACAGAATATAGCTCTTTATTGGCCAAGTGTGATTGGACAAACAAGGAATTTGCCTTTCTGGAAAAAGCTCTCAGTGTTCATAAAATCTATAGGTGATAAATCATGATCATAGTCATCATAAAAATATATTCATCATAAATCACAAGATACAATACTTAGTGATAGTCATAGGATACTAAATAAACAATGAACATAAATCATTCTAGAAAACTAAATAAAACAATATAAATCATAAAGATACAAGTAACAAAGTTATAATCATAACTAAAAAAGGAGATAGATGTTAGGAAAGGTGAGAATAGTAATAGTAATAATGATGATGATGATGATGATGATGATAATAATAATAATAATAATAATAATAATAATAATAATAATACAGTGTTACTAAATAGTTTGACAGTGTTGTGGGAATTAGTTGTTTAGCAGAGTGATGGCATGGGGGGAAACTGTTCTTGTGTCTAGTTGTTCTGATGTGCAATGCCCTACAGCAAGGGTGTGAAGGCCAGACTAGAAATATAAAAGGACCAGCCTGCGATGCCTGTACCAGCCAAAACCAAATATAAAAGTGACACAGGGACCCTGTGCGTTTTTGGGCTGTTTTGGGCCAGCAGGAGGCCATGGAAAGCAAAAACAAGGGGTGGGGGGAACCTGTTTGGGCTGGTAAAGTGCTGTATAAGGCTGTGCAGGCCAAAAATGGTGCAGAGGGAGCTGCAAGCCCCCCCCCCCTATTTTGGCTGACAGAGAGCTGCAGGAGGCATACATCCATCTCCCCTGCCAGCCCCCAGAGGAGAACTATAATTCTGATTTGGCCCTCAAAGAAATCCAGTTTGAAACACCCCTGCTCTACAGTATCATTTTGATGGTAGAAGTTAAAACAATTTATATCCAGGATGTGAGGGTATATAGATATTTTCTGAGCCCCCTTTTTTTGACTTGTGCAGTATACAGGTCCTCAATGGAAGGCGCGTTGGTAGTTTTTTCTGCAGTTCTAATTATCCGTTGAAATCTATGTCTGTCTTGTTTGGTTGCAAAGCCGAAGTAGACAGTTATAGAGGTGCAGGTGACAGACTCAACAATTCCTCTGTAGAACTGAATCAGCAGCTCTTTGGGTAGTCTGAACTTTCTGAGTTGGCACAGAAAAAACATTCTTTGTTGTGCTATTTTGATGGCGTTTTTGATGTTAGGTGTCCATTTTAAGTCTTGAGATACAGAACCTAGAAACTCTAAGGTCTTTACTGTTGATACTGTGTTGTCTAATAGTATAAAAGGTGGTAGTATAGAAGGGTTTCTTCTAAAATCTACCATCATTTCTACAGTTTTGAGTGTGTTTAGTTCAACGATTGTTTGGGTCCCACCACAAGGCTAGTTGTTCAACTTCCTATCTGTATGCAGATTTGTCATCTCGAATGAGACCAATCTTATATGTAGTGATACTTCCCGTAACACATCCAGTGCTATGTAATGGAGAAATTGTTCTTGTGTTCACTTTCCTATTAAAACCACTTCCCTCCTGGTCCTAATTTAACCCTTTAACATATTTAAATGTTTCGATCATGTCCCCCCTTTTCCTTCTGTCCTCCAGACTATACAGATTGAGTTCATTAAGTCTTTCCTGATACGTTTTATGCTTAAGACCTTCCACCATTCTTGTAGCCCGTCTTTGGACCCGTTCAATTTTGTCAATATCTTTTTGTAGGTGAGGTCTCCAGACCTGAACACAGTATTTCAAATGTGGTCTCACCAGCGCTCTATATAAGGGGATCACAATCTCCCTCTTCCTGCTTGTTATACCTCTAGCTATGCAGCCAAGCATCCTACTTGCTTTTCCTACCGCCCGACCACACTGCTCACCCATTTTGAGACTGTCAGAAATCACTACCCCTAAATCCTTCTCTTCTGAAGTTTTTGCTAACACAGAACTGCCAATGCAATACTCAGATTGAGGATTCCTTTTCCCCAAGTGCATTATTTTACATTTGGAAACATTAAACTGCAGTTTCCATTGCTTTGACCATTTATCTAGTAAAGCTAAATCATTTACCATATTACAGACCCCTCCAGGAATATCAACCCTATTGTACACTTTAGAGTCATCGGCAAATAGGCAAACCTTCCCTACCAAACCTTCCCCTATGTCACTCACAAACATATTAAAAAGAATAGGACCCAGAACAGACCCTTGTGGCACACCACTTGTAACCTGTCTCTGCTCAGAATACTGATTCAGTGTTAGATCAGATATAAGCATTTTTATCATGAACTGTTCTTATATGAGTGCCATTGTATATTGTGGACAACTCTTCCTCCGTTTAGCTGCTCTAGACTGTAAAAGTTATTGGCTATCCAGAATGGCTGAGGCAGTTACCATAAAGCTGGTACTACAATCTCTCCTGCCAATTTTGCAGATCTTTAAGGGAGAATTTGAGATAACTGGCCCCTTGAATCTGTTTTGTGAAGCAGCCCAGTCCCTTTGCTGCCAAGAAAAATGGTTTGCTTATCTATGCAACCTCTTCAAAAACAATTTTGGCTTTTGTTAACACTGGAGGGCAATAAGAAGAGGCTGAGACAGCGATTTCTACTATAGTTTAATCAATCTCCCCACTATTTAATTTATAGTGTTTTCATAGCCTCATCTAGCTACTGCTGAAGTGATAGAAAGATTCTTCTCATTGTTCCTATTTTGGCAGAACAGTTGAGAAGCTGCATGTTGCTAGCAAGGAAATGAACACAAAATCTCTAGCTCTTAGGAAAACTGCAAGAAATGTCTGCACACATATAAAGAGTGCTTCTAATTCCTTTGTCAGTCTTCTGGTTATCAGAAGAAACTTCTGCCTTTGAAAGTAATGGAATTAACTGAGAGGAAAATAAGCAAACAAGCAAAGAATTAAGACAATGGTGAGACATCAAGGTGATGAGAAATATTGTGTTGTGGCAAACTGCATTAAAAAAGCAAATTATGTCAACTCCACAGCGTGAGACAAATCAAAGCCAGCTTGCATAGACCAGGTCTTTGATGGTGGCTGCACCATGTTTTTGCTATTAATGTCTTTAAGATAGTCTCCTCACTGATTTCATTGTTTTGAAGTTTTCTTCTAAAGCAGGGTGCTAAAAGCTTTTTAAACAAAGCCCCCCCCCCAAGATTCTAATAAAAGGAAATGCTCATCCCACCTCACCCCTTGAAAGAATTTAAAAAGCAATAGAAATCCATGATGCAGACATAGCAATGAGCTTCCATGCTGTAATCAGTACCATAAAGGGTCTATAATACAAAGACAAACATTTCTTTCCCTTCACTCCTCCACTCGAAACAGAATACCCTACGAAAGCAGACTATCAATCCTAGGTCTAGAAAGCTTAGAACTACGTCGCCTAAAATACGATCTAAGTATTGCCCGCAAGATCATATGCTGCAACGTTCTACCTGTCAATGACTACTTCAGCTTCAATCGCAACAACACAAGAGCACGCAACAGATTCAAACTTAATATTAACCGCTCCAAACTTGACTGTAAAAAATATGACTTTAGCAACTGAGTTGTCGAAGTGTGGAACTCATTACCTGACTCAGTAGTGTCAACCCCTAACCCCCAACATTTTCTCCTTAGACTATCCACGATTGACCTCTCCAGGTTCCTTAGAGGTCAGTAAGGGGCGAGTACAAGTGCACTAGAGTGCCTTCTGTCCCCTGTCCTATTGCTCTCCTATATCTCCTATTCCTTTCTTCTATTCCTATATCTCTTCTTCTATTCTTTCATTGATATGTTCTATTACTATATCTTCTTTTCTATTCTTTCATAGATATATTTTACTATGAGTATCTCCTCTGTAACCTTCATCATAAGTGCACCAGTGTGCCTTCCATCCCCTGTCCAATTGTCTCTCCTTATCTCATTTATCTTTTCTTCCTTTCAAATATGTTCACCTATACTTTTATGTCTTTTCTTCTATTCTTTTCTTTACTTATATTATTACATACCTATTCTTTTCGATGTGTATTATGTATTGGAATGAATAAATAAATAAATAAATAAATAAATAAATTTAAATTTATCATAATGCAAAACAGACCTGGAAATACCAGAAGGTACTCTGCATTTCATATTTCCACAGTTGTAGCTATGAACTCCTAAACAGTCTATCACTTCCATAAAATAAATGTGGATTTATTAAATGTTATCTTTTCAACAGTTTTATTCATTTTAGGATACTGAGTAAAATATGCATGCCATCACTTGGATTTTGCAGTTTCCAGTGGTGCAAGATTGAATATTAGTATTTATAGAGTATGTGTTGAGCATCTGTCACCCAAGTTCAGCTCACTAAATTATAAGATTAAAAAGCATATTTGATGCTATGTTCAAACAAGAACAATCAGGATATTCAAAATACTTCTGATACTTTAGCCAGCTCCATAGATCTTATAATAACTAGTTTTGAAATTTGTTCTGTGCTAATATCATTTCCAACCTCTTACTTCTCTAATAAAAATAATTTCCCTTTCTTGTGTAAAAATGTTTTAAGGTGCCAGCATTCAGTTATGGCTTTACTTGCCTCAGTGACCTCTCAATGACATTTACAAATGTTACACACCTTTTGATTTCCCATAAGTCACCTCTGGATATATTCCTCAAGGCATATCCATTTTTCAAATGAATACTGTTAGCTCCCTGAAAAATTGTTCTGCTGACAAGTGCAAATATTCAGGTTTTGATCTAAAACGTACACAACCAAAGCTTGGGGTTTGAAATAACACTTCAAAAGTTATTTTCTTCATCTTTCTTGATCATTATTTTCGCTGTGTTATGTATTCTATTAAATTAGCGTTTAACTTACATTATTCTAAAGATAATATATTAACAAAACCCCAAAGTAGATAGATTGCTTTTTCAGATACTTTTAAAAGCCATTTATAACGACATGAAGACATATAGTTAGAGCTGACTCAGATCACTCCCAGAAATAGGTATTGGAAATTCTGTACAGTATATAGCCCTATGGAACAAAGTGCACAGTCCACATGGGCCTTTCTGCTTAACTTTAACAGGATACAGGAAAGTTTACTCAAAGTAGGACATAAGAATAGCAGAGTTATCGAACCTTTTTTCCCTTGAGTGCTGAAAGTGTATGCCCACACCCATATTTAAATGCCGTCCCATGCACCTCACACCTCTGCACACGTGCATGTGACCCCCCAATGCTGTCCCACCCCACGTATGTGCATGTAACTCCACTGTACTCCACTGTGCATGAGTGCTTGATCTTCCTGCACCCGTTTTGGGTCTAGCAGGCCTCCCTGAAGAGCCTCCGGAAACAACATGACTGCCAAACCACTCCCACCCCAGTCACATGACCATCAAACCACACCCACCTAATCACATGACCATCAAGTCATGCCCACAAAATTAAGCCATGCCCACAGAGTGGTAGTAAAAGACTTTGGAACCCACCCCTGCCTTAAACTACCTCTATTATAACATAATTATATTAATTATGTGATCTTAATGGATTATTTATCAAAGAAGATAGAAGAGGTCTTAATTTGTGTGCAAAACAGTACTGTCCATCATAGAACAATTAGATATTCTTTTTCAAGGTCAGATTTGATCCAGAATATCACAAACCACCTTGCTACCTAGAAAATTACTTCCAGAATGGGATGTTCTGGAATATACCTGGAATGTTCTGATTGACCCATAACAGGGGAGAGAAAAAACCAGAACACTCTGAGGAAGTTCTCAGAAAATTCTGTGTTGACCATTTTACACAAGAATAAAAACATTGGCCAGTAATGGAAGTGAACTGAAGGCCATCCAGCTAAACTTGGATAGTGCTGAAAAACTAAAATGGATCAGCTTCTCAGAATTCCTCTCTGCCCAAGTCTTCGGAGAGGGGCGGCATACAAATCTAATAAACTATAAACTATAAAGAAAGGACCTGGGATTATATAGTGACTTCTCACAGAAGACAACAATCTTTAGCAGGCTTTATTGCACTGAGAACTGAAACAAAGCCCTTTCTGCCTAAGCAATGGTTTGGAGCCTTCAAAAGAACATTGGGTACACACATTTCCTTTCTTAATCACTTAATAAACTTGCTGAAAGGCAACTTTTATTACACTTGGTGCTTTTCCTTCTATCCTAGGCAAAATAAGTTTTATGCAAGTTCAAGGACTTAAATTCTTATTTTGGAATAGCAAATAGATGATTAGGACATTGGTTTCAGAAAATTATAAATGGACTAAGAAGACTTTTCTTCCTTTTCCCTGCATTTTTCTTTTTATATTTTTCTTAGTGGAATTCATTTTTTATCTTTGTATCTCTCATTGTTCTCTCTCTCTCTGGTCTCCCCCTCTCACCACTCTCTCACTGCTGCCCAAAAAGAACAGTTATTATAACAACCACAGAGTTGGCCTTCTCCGGGTTCCGTCGACTAAACAATGTCGTTTGGCGAGCCCAGGGGAAGAACCTTCTCTGTGGCAGCCCCGGCCCTCTGGAACCAACTCCCCCCGGAGATTAGAACTGCCCCCACCCTCCCTGTCTTTCGTAAACTACTCAAGACTCATTTATACTGCCAGGCATGGGGGAGTTGAGATAGCTCTTCCCCCTAGGCCATTACAAGTTATGCATGGTATGTTTGTGTGTATGTTTGGTTTTATAATAGGGGTTTTTAGTTATTTTTATTATTGGATTGTACATGTTGTGTTTATTATTGTTGTTAGCCGCCCCGAGTCTGCTGAGAGGGGCGGCATACAAATCCAATAAATTAAATTAAATTAAAAATTAAATTAAATTTTATACTTCTTCATATACTGATATTATTAGGCTGATTTACAATATTCACCATCTAACTTTCTTCCAGCTCCTGTTCTATATAATTTTTCCTATATTTCTTTTTATAGAGGTAATTTGAGGTGATTCCTAAGAGAACATGCATAAATGCACCAGAGTGCCTTCCGTCCCCTGTCCTAATGTTTCTCTTTTACTAGTATTATGTATATAAATATTATATCTTTGTATACCACCAATACGTACCTGACAAAACAAACAAACAAATAAATTTCAGTAATTACATGGCATTTGTTTTATTTATATATCATCCTATTGCTAATTGATAAGTTTTATATATACCCTTATTTGTTTTTAATCTATAGCAATTGTAAATATTTTGCATTATCAGCTGATTTAAAAATAACGGTAGTTTAAAATATAGGTAGAGCCATTGATTGAACTTATTCATTTTCCAAGATTTGTAATTCAAACTTGATTCGGAAAAAATAATAGTACTAAATTATCAAGTTTCAAGATGTCTACATAAAAAAGTATCAAAACTGTTCATAAAAAATCATTTTATGCACAAAAAATGACCTCTATTCCCAGGTGCATAATGCTTGCAGATGTTTCATTAGGTAACATTGTTGGTGCTGCTGAGTATAGAGTTTTCTCCCTTTTTATACACAAAGATTTGCCCTATTGTAGAGAATGTTTAGTTTGATTTGTTAAAGCTTTTTCTGTGGCTATTTTGGAGATTTTAATCAGTTTGTTTGATTAGGGAAAAAGAAAACCCAGCCACATGCTAAATTCCAACATCCTGATTAAAATTCAAATAAACCATTCGTAAATGGTTTATTTTCCCATTCATAAAATGGGAAAAAAAGCAATTAGATTAGAAAGTATGATCTCCTTTAAGTCAGTCCTAACACCTGGTGTATTCATGGGCATGTCTTTATAATTTACATGGTAGCAACAAAAAAGAGTTTTGGGGTGTAGATTTCTAAATTTTGTTACTTGAAGTTTTCTTATCGGGTATAAACTCAGACAATCTCCTCACTCTTGCGTTGTTTGTTTTTAAGAGTGAAGACAAAGGAATGACATCCCTCTCCCCTTCCCTGTGGAAGGTACAGAAAAATTGCCTTCAGAGAAGCTAGGGAGGCTGTATATTGAAATGAGGGGAAGATCGATGGAATTCCAGAAGGAAGGAAGACACAGAAGTTCTCACCAATTCAAATCTCATTGCCCTCTTGCAGTGCCTTTAATACAGAAGCTGAGCCAGCCATTTTATTTATTTATTTATTTTGTCCAATACACAATATACATGATGAAGTTTATAGAGGAGATGCTCATAGTAAAATATATCTATGAAAGAATAGAAAAGAAGATATAGGAATAGAACATATCATTGAAAGAATATAATTAGAGATATAGGAATAGAAGAAAGGAATAGGAGATATAGGAGAGCAATAGGACAGGGGATGGAAGGCACTCTAGTGCACTTGTACTCACCCCTTACTGACCCCCTAGGAATCTGGATAGGTCAACCATAGATAATCTAAGGGTAAAGTGTTGGGGGTTTGGGGATGACACTATGGAGTCCGGTAATGAGTTTCACGCTTCGACAACTCGGTTACTGAAGTCATATTTTTTTACAGTCAAGTTTGGAGTGGTTAATATTAAATTTAAATCTGTTGTGTGCTCTTGTGTTGTTGTGGTTGAAGGTGAAGTAGTCACTGACAGGCAGGACGTTGCAGCATATGATCTTGTGGGCAATCATGTTTAAAGCGTCTTAATTCTAGGCTTTCTAGGCCTAGGATTGAAAGTCTAGTCTCATAGGGTATTCTATTTTGAGTTGAGGAGTGAAGGGCTCTTCTGGTGAAGTATCTTTGGACATTTTCAAGGGTGTTAATGTCTGAGATGCGATATGGGTTCCAAACAGATAAGCTGTATTTGAGGATGGGTCTGGCAAAAGTTTTGTAAACTCTGGTAAGCAGTGTGAGATTGCCAGAGCAGAAGCTACGTAGGATTAGGTTTACAACTATAGATTACCTCATATAGATGCCATAGATTACCTCAGTTTTCTATGGCATCTTCACAGCTTGTTGGGTCTGGTCAACCTTTGCATGTCAACAAAGCCAAAGATTCTACTATTTTGAAGCTTGGAGTCAATCATGTGGAATGTGTGTTGACATTTTGTTGGGAAGGTATATCCCCAAACTCATTCCATACTGGATGATAAAATATAGTGTTGATGTAAATATAAATAATATTCATTTCCAGATTCATACTGGGCATGTACTCCCTGCATGAATATTTTTGTGAAATTCATATTTTCTTCAGTTAATTCAATTTTACTTTACAAAGGCAATTGATGGATGAAAATGATTTGGTTTTGGAAATGTTTTGGATTTCCCAAGGACACAGCTTACCTCTGCTGCTGTTTTACTGAAGCTCATAGAAAGGTCTGAAAAAATAGGTCTGCTTTGATAACAGAGGAATCATTGAGTCTGTCATCTGCACCTCTATAACTGTCTGGTTTGGTGCTGCAACCCAACAGGACCGACACAGACTTAAAGGACAATCAGAACTGCAGAAAAGACAATTGCTGCCAACCTGCCTTCCATTGAGGACCTTTATACTGCACGAGTCAAAAAGAGGGCGGGGAAAATATTTACTGACCCCTCACATCCTGGACACAAACTGTTTCAACTCCTACCCTCAAAACGTCGCTACAGAGCCCTGCACACCAAGACAACTAGACACAAGAACAGTTTTTTTCCGAACGCCATCACTCTACTAAACAAATAATTCCCTCAACACTGTCAGACTTTCTACTAAATCTGCACTTCTATTCTACTAGTTTTTCTCATCATTCCTAACCCCATTTCCTCCCATGTTGACTGTATGACTGTAACTTGTTGCTTATATCCTAAGATTTTTATTAATATTGCTTCTTCATTGCTTATTTGACCCCTATGACAATCATTAAGTGTTGTACCACATGATTCTTGAAAAAATGATATTTTATTTTATGTACGCTGAGAGCACATGCACCAAGACAAATTCCTTGTGTGTCCAATCACACTTGGCCAATAAAAATTCTATTCTATTCTATTCTCTTCTATAACTAGCAAAGATATGCTATGCCAATGTGAAACATCAACATTCTTCAACAAATATTTTTTGACTTTATATTTAAAGCATGCTCAATCCTCGTGGGAAGTATTCCCATTGCATTTTGCCTTGTATTCCAATGTTGCTAATAAAACATAATAGGGTATACAATATTTTTCAGACTATAAGACACACCTTAGTTTTTGGGGAGGAAAATAGGGAAAAGACTCTACTTACCAGGTATTCATCTGGCTAACGTCCTTAGCAGCACATTATTTTATCCCCTGGTTAGGGCTTTAAAAAAAACTTTATTTGGAGAGAGTAACAGTGAAAGAGCTCGCAAGCCAGTAGGAGCTAGGAATATCATTAGCATCTAGAAAGAAACATTTGGAGCAAATAGATCAATGGAAAAAAAACCCTGCAAAGACTTAGGCTTGGAAAACATTCTTCACAGAGAGTAACAATGAAGGAGCTAGGAACATTGTTATCACCTGGTTAGGGATGAAAAGAAACATTTAAAGCAAGTAGAGAATAGAAAAATAAACCCTAAAAAGACTTAGGGTTTGGAAAACATTATTCTCAGAGAGTAACAGTGAAAGAGCTTGCAAGCCTCTAAGAACATCATTAGCACCTGGTTAGGGCTGGAAAGAAACTTATCCGGTGCAACTTAGAGCAATGGAAAAAAACCCTGCAAAGACTTAGGCTTGGAAAACATTCTTCACAGAGAGTAACAATGAAGGAGCTAGGAACATTGTTAGCACCTGGTTAGGGATGAAAAGAAACATTTAGAGCAAGTAGAGAATAGAAAAATAAACCCTAAAAAGACTTAGGGTTTGGAAAACATTATTCTCAGAGAGTAACAATGAAAGAGCTTGCAAGCCTCTAAGAACATCATTAGCACCTGGTTACGGCTGGAAAGAAACTTATCCGGTGCAACTTAGAGCAATGGAAAAAAACCCTGCAAAGACTTAGGCTTGGAAAACATTCTTCACAGAGAGTAACAATGAAGGAGCTAGGAACATTGTTAGCGCCTGGTTAGGGATGAAAAGAAACATTTAGAGCAAGTAGAGAATAGAAAAATGAACCCTAAAAAGACTTAGGGTTTGGAAAACATTATTCTTAGAGAGTAACAATGAAAGAGCTTGCAAGCCTCTAAGAACATCATTAGCACCTGGTTAGGGCTGGAAAGAAACTTATCCGGTGCAACTTAGAGCAATGAAAAAAAACCCTGCAAAGACTTAGGCTTGGAAAACATTCTTCACAGAGAGTAACAATGAAGGAGCTAGGAACATTGTTAGCACCTGGTTAGGGATGAAAAGAAACATTTAGAGCAAGTAGAGAATAGAAAAATAAACCCTAAAAAGACTTAGGGTTTGGAAAACATTATTCTCAGAGAGTAACAATGAAAGAGCTTGCAAACCTCTAAGAACATCATTAGCACCTGGTTAGGGCTGGAAAGAAACTTATCCGGTGCAACTTAGAGCAATGAAAAAAACCCTGCAAAGACTTAGAGCTTGGAAAACATTCTTTGCAGAGAGAAACAATGAAACAGCCTGCAAGGTAAGAGCTGGGAAAATTGTTAGCAGCTAGTTAGAGCTGGGGGGGGGGAGCCTACATTCAGAGTATAAGACGCACCCAAATTATCAACCTCTTTTAGGGAGGAAAAAGCTGTGTCTTATACACTGAAAAATACGGTATGTTGTGGTTGCGTAGCAACAAATCCTTTGCATATTTCCCTAGACATAAGATCCACTAAACTTAATGAGATATGTATGTGAGTAAGCATGTATAAGACTGAACTCTTAGAATGAGGAACTTGGACTGTATGAATAAGAGAAAGCAATGTTAGAATTAGGGTTTTTTTTCTTGCTTGCACTGAATTGGCTGATAAGTTGACTTGTCAACTGGAATTTCCAATGCTGAGCTCAAAATACTGTTTGTCTGATTTCAGATTTAGATCCATTTGTCTAATTTCACGATTGTGTTAAAACCAAACCTCTGTCATCCATTCAAGAAGGACAGGGGATATACTTACTCTTCTCAGACCTAATGAGCAAGGTAATTATGACAAACCTCTCCAATTAAGCCTTATAGGAGATGTTCTGTTACAATATGAAATTTAAAGCGCATTCAGGCGTTCAGCCAACACATGTGTTGGGAAGAAATAAAATGATTTAGCATAAGGTTATAGATACTATTCTTTTCTTTTTCAGTTCTTTACTTCAACTTTCATTAATACCTAATCATCAACTGTATGAACACTTGAGTAGACATAGCTAGATAATTAAGTACATCTTAAATTAAAAATGAACCATAATTTTACCCCACCTTCTTTTAATTGCTAATATTCATATACAGTATGACTATTTAATTATATGGCAGAAACTTGCTTTTCATTAAGCAGTACAATTATGCCGCTAAAAGGGTTATGAATGTATTGAAAAGAAGAATGCTGTGACCAATTTTGATTATTCATATCAATCAATCCTAGAGGAATTTTCACTGGAGCAGTGAAGCAGTGAAGCAGTGACTGTGAGCAGTGACTCCCGGTCCAAATAGGGCCGCTCACAGTCACTCATGCCCTCATCACCTCGAGGCTCGAATACTGTAATGCTCTCTACATGGGGCTACCTTTGAAAAGTGTTCGGAAACTTCAGATCGTGCAGAATGCAGCTGCGAGAGCAGTCATGGGCTTTCCCAGATATGCCCATGTCTCATCAACACTACGCAGTCTGCATTGGTTGCCGATCAATTTCCGGTCACAATTCAAAGTGTTGGTCATCACCTATAAAGCCCTTCATGGCACCGGACCAGGGTATCTAAAAGACTGCCTTCTGCCGCACGAATCCCAGCGACCGGTTAGGTCCCACAGAATGGACCTTCTCCGGGTCCCATCAACAAAACAATGTTGTTTGGCAGGGCCCAGGGGAAGAGCCTTCTCTGTGGTGGCCCCGACCCTCTGGAACCAACTCCCCCTGGAGATTATAATTGCCCCCACCCTCCTCGCCTTTCGTAAGCTCCTAAAAACCCACCTCTGCTGTCAGGCATGGGGGAATTGAGATATCCAGTTTTTTTGTGGCCTGGGTCTCAAATATTGTTTTCCTATCTTTGTATTTTGAGACGTAAGTGCTAGTTTGGCTTTGATTGATAGCCTGATTTGCTCATTAATTTTTTGTGCTTTTGATTTTACCTCTTTTTGCAATTACAGTGGTACCTCTACTTAGGAACTTAATTCGTTCCATGACCAGGTTCTTAAGTAGAAAGGTTTGTAAGTAGAAGCAATTTTCCCCGTAGCAATTTTTCCCATAGGAATCAAAGTAAAAGCAAATAATGTGTGCAAACCCATTAGGAAAGAAAGAAAAGCTTGGAATTTGGGTGGGAGGAGGAGGAGGAAGAAGAGGAGGAGGACAGTCACTGCCGAAGGAAGAAGGTGAGGTGAGGGGAATAAAAAAAAGTCCAAAACTTTAAGGCTTAAAAAAAAAAGTGGGACTCTGAGGCGAGAAGGAGCACGTACCTCCCATGCACCCAGTGCGAGGCTGCCTTCCATACACTGCTCCAAAGAGAGAAATCCAGGCAGGAGAGAGGGGAAGCACCACTGAAAGGCTCCTCTGGCAGCCCAGAAAAGCCCGAGATGGCTGGGATTAAAGGGGAAATGGTAGGAAACTGGCCGGGCCTTTGTGCCGCTCTCAAATTTCCTGGGAAATTTTTTCAGGCTCGCTTCTGAAGTAGAAAATGATTCTTGAGAAGAAGCAAAAAAATCTTGAACACCCGGTTCTTATCTAGAAAAGTTCTTAAGTAGAGGCATTCTTAAGTAGAGATACCACTGTATATCGCTCTTGTGTCTATATCGTACAATGCTTTGGATTTGATGTGATTTGGAAATGGTGCTTCAGACCATACAGAAGCAAGCACAGAGCATCAGAATACAACTCATTTAAGCCAGGGGTCTTCAACCCCCCAGGCCATGGACCACTACTAGGCCTTGAGTCTTTTGGGAGCAGGTTACAAAACTGCCCAGCGAGCACGCAGGCACTCATGCACATCCCCACTTGTGTGAGCAGCTGTGCATGGGCTTCATATCCCTGAGTGGGATTTGTGTATTCTCACCGCTTTTACAAATGAAGCTGTTCCATGCACACTTATCTACCATGCGTACAGAACCACTCCCTCTCCAACCCATTATCCACAAAGCCGAAAAGATTGAGGAACTCTGATTTAAGCCATCTTGTCTATTTTCCAGGATCATGGGGACTGTTCCATTGCATCTCCATGAAACAGATGTGGGTACTTAAATTTGTAGTATAAAAATCATGTGCACCTGCTTGTCTTCTGAAATGTCTCTTCCAAATGAAGACTCCATAATCCTAATAACAATCTTGACGCTCTGAATTCTGTTTATGATTTTAAACAAAATGCAGAGCCATAAAAGATAGGAAGGTCTTTTTGTGATTCCTCCTAGTTTATTTAACCATCCAAGTCCCTTGCTTTGGACTGTACCTATGCGTTTTTGTGCATGATAATTTAGAAGGGGAAAAAAGAGTGAGTGAATCATCACAGATATTTACATCACATTGGTTTGCCATTTGGTTTCCGGACACAATTCAAAGTGTTGGTGATGACCTATAAAGTCCTACTTGGCATCGGACCAGACTACTTATGGGACTGCCTACTGCCGCATAAATCCCAGAGGCCGATCAGGTCCCACAGAGTTCACCTTCTCCAGGTCCTCCTCGACCAGACAATGTCGTCTGGTGGGGCCTATGGGAAGAGCCTTCTCTGTGGTGGCCCCAGTCCTCTGGAACCAGCTCCCTCCAGAGATTTAGACTGCCACCACCCTCCTCGCCTTTCACAAAAGCCTTAAGACCTATCTATGTCACCAGGCATGGGGCAACTAGCACATGCCCCCCCTTTCTGACCATGAAAAGTTATGTGTGGTTATGATTGTAATACTGATTATTGATTGTGTGTTATGCTTGTTTTTTAAGATAATGGGTTTTAGCCATAGTTTTAATTATTAGATTTGTACTTATATTGTTTTACTGGTGTTGTGAGCCGCCCCGAATCTCCTGAGAGGGGTGGCATGCAAGTCTAATAAATTATTATTATTAATTATTATCACAGATATGCACGACCGGCGGCTTAAACTGCCGTCCGAAATTGCCCCCGGAGCAGGGGGACGCTGCCAGCAGCTCTGTTGAGCTCCAAATTTCCGGGTTCCTTAGAACCCGGAAATTCGGCTTCTGGCAGCGCACCAGGTTTGCACGCCGCCTTCTGGTCGCAGGGGCAGGTCTTAGATCACCCTATTTAAGGGCAATCCGAATAGGACCTCCTCCTTGGGTTTTCCTGCTTCTGAAGCGAACACCCGCCCACCCTCCGCTATTAACAGTGTGTCCTAAGGAGGTCGCCTCGGGGACGAATAGGTATTTTTTGCGGCCTCCCCTTTAGAGGCGGCCGTTTTTTCGCCTATTCCACACTGACGGTGCGGACTGGATTGTTTAGGGGGTGCGGCACACTTAGATGTGAGTATAGGCCTCCCTTTGGTCACTGGGGTTTGGCAGGTTAGGGGCAGAAATGGGCAATTAGAAGCGACTGCGCATGCTCCTTTGGGCATCCTTTAAAGGGTGATGGACCGCCTCTCTCCAGGAACTAGAGGTTGGAGCAACGTCGGGGATTGGAGAGAGGATGTCCATGGGAATCACCGGATCCAATTTCCCACGGGGATCTGAGGGTGAACTCCTCCCACACGATGAAGGGGCATGGCTTGGATCCAGGTGAAGGTGGCTACCTTCACCTGGTTCAGCAAGGAGTTTTTGCCCAATGTTGCCAAGGAAGTTTCTGGTAGGAATTTCCGCCTTGTTAGTTTTGGCCTCTACAGGTCCTTTGTTATCTTTGAATTTAAATATTTAAATTTACGTATTTAAATTTATTTAAATGTATGCTAATTTAATAAAATGACCCTTATTTAATCCACAATATGTCTCAGCGTCTTTACTCCACTTCCGGGTCAAGTTTACATTTCCTATTTTTTTTTGTCAAATATGTCTTTGTGAGAAAGGGTAGATGCTGCATTGTTTGAGCATCTGCCCTTCCTATCCACTGTACAATTTTCGTTTTCATTTATCTTCCCCTTCCCTCTAATTTTCTCCTTGATGTCTGCTAAATCTGCACATAACAATTAAGGCAGGTACAGCATGTCCTTATCATATCCATTAATTTTTACTTCTCTACTCTTCTTTTACAAGCATTCAGTCTGTTGTTGGCTCACATGGTGGCAGTACAGTTGGAAAGAGCACAGAGGAGTTGTGCGGTTGAAGTAATGAAATTGTACATTAATCTAATGTGCCTCTTTGGAAAAGCAACACATTCTCTTTTAGGCTTTATTGGTCTACTGTGCTTGGCTGGAGAGAAGATTGAAACTGGGGGGGGGGAGTATTTGATCGCTTAAAGGGTTTGTTTCATTTCATTGTATCTTCTTAGCAAACAGAGTCAGAGTCAAACATTTGAGCAAACTGCTTAAGATAAAATGTACTTATTGAATGCAATCAGACACTTTGGTCAAATGCATCTGGCGTTTTGTTAGATTACAGATAACACGTTTTAAGAGTGCATACAAATCAGGAGCATTCTCTATGTAGTTACCCTCCAACAGGTTGGCAATAGGTTGAGAAATGTCAATCATTATATATTAGTCCTTCATTTGCATCATATTGGTATTCTAATGGCACCCAAATCTCCCTAAAAGTAAATGTATTGCCCCAAGGAAGTCAACACTTTACAATAATTCTTGGCTCTCTGAAGCAGAGATCTAAGAGACCACTTTGTGTCAGAGACTTTGAGGAGATGTGGATTCCTGTTTCTATTCATTTCTAGGGATACCTACTGCTAGCCCAGTTCAAAGATTTCCCCCCTTGACATATACAATAAAAGTGGCACTATTTGATTTTGCTGTGAAACAGACATTTTCTTGTGTGTTCTACCCTTTATAGTTTCTTTCTGCCTACTCTTAACAGATTCATAACTCCTACTTCAAGCCTATAAGGTAGAAGATGGGTTCTATGGAACCTGATACATCTTTCTGCTGAATATGGATGGTAGAGATTACACTGCATATTTTTTTAAAAAGAAAGTTGTTAGCATTTTAATTCTACACTTTGGAAGCACTAACCAAAGATAAAATGGCTTTATTAACCAATGAGCAGACTAGCAAAAAAATGGTTGAACTTCTTTTGCAAAACTAAAGAGGGGGATAAAATGGAAAAAAGCATGAAATAGTATTTAAAATAGTGTAGTCTATCCATCACAAGAAATGGTAGAATTCTACCACTCTAACCCCATGATCACTACATTGCAATATATGTGAGACCCTTGTGACCTTTGGCTGATTGGAGTAGCAGGAAAAATGGATCAGGGAGAAAACTCATGCCCTCATCACCTCGAGGTTCGACTACTGTAATGCTCTCTACATGGGGCTACCTTTGAAAAGTGTTCGGAAACTTCAGATCGTGCAGAATGCAGCTGCGAGAGCAGTCATGGGCTTCCCAAGGCATGCCCATGTTGCACCAACACTCCGCAGTCTGCATTGGTTGCCGATCAATTTCCCGTCACAATTCAAAGTGTTGGTTATGACCTATAAAGCCCTTCATGGCATCAAACCAGAATATCTCCAGGACCGCCTTCTGCCGCACGAATCCCAGTGACCAGTTAGGTCCCACAGAGTTGGCCTTCTCTGGGTCCCGTCAACTAAACAATGTCATTTGGAGGGACCCAGGAGAAGAGCCTTCTCTGTGGCGGCCCCGACCCTCTGGAACCAGCTCTCCCCAGATATCAGAGTTGCCCCCACCCTCCTTGCCTTTCGCAAGCTCCTTAAAACCCACCTCTGTCGTCAGGCATGGGGGAATTGAAATTTTTTCCCCTTCCCCCTAGGCTTATAGAATTTATACATGGTATGCTTGTTTGTATGATTGGTCTCTTAAATTGGGGTTTTTAGATTATTTTTTAATATTAGATTTGTTATATTGTCTTTTTTATTGTTGTTAGCCGCCCCGAGTCTTCGGAGAGGGGCGGCATACAAATCTAATAAATAAATAAAATAAATAAAAGAAGGAGGAATAACAGTGGCTATCTCATCTTTTGTGCGTGTAACATTTGAATGGGATGAACCAATGAATAGCGGCTTTGTTTCATGGAATGTGTGGGTCCACATTGCAGTCTTATTAAGCCTACCTTGGTTGCAACAACTGTATAAGGATGACTCTACTGTTGGGTTTTCCAATGCAACATGTGCTATAAGGCTAATAGCACCAATAGATGGCATTCCATGACCTCTTCCTACCTCTCTCTGTCTCTCGACCTCTCTCTCTCTCTCTTGCCAGAAACCCATATCTCCACAAAGATTAATTCTTGCATGAGATCCTAGCCATTTTATCATTTCAAAAATATTTAAATATGTTTACTGTTTTGGCACCCATGACATCAGGCTTGCTCTATGTAATCTCTCTGTAGATCTGTTGTGTATGATAGAGTAACGGAGAACAGTGATATTTATATTCACGACTGCACCAAGAAAATGATTTGAAACTGTTCTGTCGGGCTCTCTGGTAGAATCCTCCCAAAAATTCACAGGTACAAATTTCAGACACACACACACGTTTGAAAATTCAAAACAATGTTCTTTATAATGAAAATTCACTTAAACTAAGCCCTCTTTTGGTATAGCAAAGAGCACTCGTCTCCAAACAAACTGGTAATTTGTACAGAGATGTATAGAGGGCAGAGAGAAAATTTCATGATACTAAGTGTCTCTCGTGATTGAAGCCCTGCCTCTTTTTACATGCCTTGTATGTAACAAACATAAAAAGGAGTGAACCATCATTCACATGGTTGCAAGGGTGATTTTGAATTACTGTATTTTTTGGAGTATAAGTGGAACTGGAGTATATGACACAACTTAGTTTTGGGGGAGGAAAATAGGGAAAGGAATCTCCTTACCAGGTATTCATCTGGCTAGCATCCTTAGTCTGGTCAGCTTCAGCACATTATTTTATCCCCTGATTAGGGCTTAAAAAAAACCCCTTATTTGGAGAGAGTAACAATGAAAGAGCTTGCAAACCAGTAAG
This sequence comes from Erythrolamprus reginae, assembly GCF_031021105.1. Classification (NCBI taxonomy): domain Eukaryota; kingdom Metazoa; phylum Chordata; class Lepidosauria; order Squamata; family Dipsadidae; genus Erythrolamprus; species Erythrolamprus reginae. The sequence continues at coordinate 110,160,007 of NC_091953.1, read as the reverse complement.
AGCTGGGAACATCATTAGCACCTGAAAAGAAACATTCAGAGCAAGTTAGAGCAATGGAAAAAACCCTGCAAAGACTTAGGGCTTGGAAAACATTCTTTGCAGAGAGTAACAATGAAAGAGCTTGCCAGCCGGTAAGATATGGTAACATTGTTAACACCTGGTTAGGGCTGGAAAGAAACATTTGGAGCAAGTAGAGAATGAGAAAAAATCCCCTAAAAAGACAGGGTTTGGAAAACATTCTTTGCAGAGAGTAACAGTGAAAGAATCTGCAAGCCAATAAGAGCTGCGAACATTATTAGCATGTGGTTAGGGCTGGAAAGAAACTTATCAGGTGCAACTTAGAGCAGTGGAAAAAATCCTGAAAAGACTTAGAGATTGGAAAACATTCTTTGTAGAGAGAAACAATGAAAGAGCCTGCAAAATAACATCTGGGAAGATCATTAGCAGTTAGTTAGGGCTGGGGGAAGAAAGCTACATTCAGAGTATAAGACGCACTCAAATTATCAGCCTCTTTTAGGCAGGAAAAAGGTGTGTCTTATACTCTGAAAAATACGGGTTAAAAAAAAAATTACTCCCTCCTGCCTGCAAGTGCTTTTATTACAACTTTCATTGAATATTTAGTCACATTCCCGTCTCATCAACTCAAAATTTACCAATCCAGACTTGCTCTGAGTTCCAGAACAATTCACACATATTGCCAAGATCCCTGGTGACTTCTGTGCCCATTTTATTTTCTATCTTCCAACCTATCTTGACCCATGCCATAAAATCTGCTCTGTCCCTATTTTGCACTTTTCGCACACTTGTGATACTTTGTCCATCAGAGAATCGTTTCTTCATAAAATTCATTATGGAAAATACATGATGGTTTGGGGAACATCTTAAACTACCGGTATATCTTGTTTGGATTCTTTATTTATCTTCTAAATATGATTTTAATATTTTTAAATCATCACCTTTATTATTCTTATAACTAACTCGAGGTAGCAAACATATCTAATAGTCCTTCCACTTCCTATTTACCCCCCACAGCGACAACTTCGTAAGTGAGTTGGGCTGAGAGAGAATAATTAGCCCAAAGTCACCTAACCGGCTTTCATGCTTAAAATGAGACTAGAACTCAAGCTCCTGGATTCTAACCTGGTGACTTAGCCACCAGACTAAACTGGCTTCAAAATTATTCTGGCAGTCTTTTTTCTCAAAAACAACATTCTGCCTTTGGGGCATATTTTGATTAGATTTTACAATCTTTCATACATGCCCAATCACACCAATACAGTGCATAAAACAATATGGCATGATGTTAATGGTAGTGTACTGACATTGTTATATTGATATATAATTTATTAATGAGCATATCTAGGTATGGCTATTATATTCTGACACTCCTAACATACAGTAGATGTACCCTGGAAAGACTTAGAGCTTGGAAAACATTCTTTGCAGAGAGTAACAATGAAAAAGCTTGCAAGCTGGTAAGAGCTGGGAACATTGTTAGCACCTGGTTAGGGCTGGAAAGAAACTTATTCAGAGCAAGTTAGAGCAAAGGAAAAAACCCTGGAAAGACTTAGGGCTTGGATAACATTCTTCACAGAGAGTAACAATGAAAGAGCTTGCCAGCCGGTAAGATATGGTAACATTGTTAACACCTGGTTAGGGCTGGAAAGAAACATTCGGAGCAAGTAGAGAATGAGAAAAAAATCCCCTAAAAAGACAGGGTTTGGAAAACATTCTTTGCAGAGAGTAACAGTGAAAGAATGAACAGTGCAAGCCAATAAGAGCTGGGAACATTGTTAGCATCTGGTTAGGGCTGGAAAGAAACATTTGGAGCAAGTAGAGAATGAAAAAAAAACTCTGGAAAGACTTAAGAACAACATTCTGCCTTTGGGGCATATTTTGATTAGATTTTACAATCTTTCATACACGCCCAATCACACCAATACAGTGCATAAAACAATAATTATTCTATGGCATGATGTTAATGGTAGTGTACTGGCATTGTTACATTGATATATAATTTATTAATGAACATATCTAGGTATGGCTATTATATTCTGACACTCCTAACATACAGTAGATGTACTATTAAAATTTTACTTAATTTTCTGGGCAGTCTTTAAAAAGTTTCTTTAAAAAAAAAAAAAAAGCAACGAATTTTAAAACAATAAAATGCAATGAACCAACAGCACATTGGACAATAAAATGAATTCTCCACTCCAGTCTAGTGCAGGTAATTTGCTCATGGAGTGTGCTTTTGGATCTTAATAGATTGGATAGATTTATTTTCTGGTTCTTGTTTGCATCTCAGTTTTGTAAAGGGTTGTTGAGTTCCTCTGAGCAATTTTATGAGAAGCATCCATAATAAATATTTTTTTTCAGGCATCAAAAGGTAGCTTTCTCAGAGCCGAATGCTGATAACTAATATATCTCATTGTGCCGGAGTTTTGACTCCCCATAGAATCCTGTAACGTTTAAAGAGCCTTCACTTCAAATGTATTTTATAGCTGCCTGGCTGCAATTATTTTGAATGTAAGTGAGGCTGGGACCGGAGATCAGAACTCAGAAGGAAATAAGTTCAGCATGCAGCTGCTCTCCTCCTTAATGACTGAAGTTGCATGGGAAATTAATTTTCAGGGTCACATTAAGCAAGGCTGCAGAAACTATTGTGTTTTCAGTTGGGCAAAATTGCTTGAGCTGCTGGGAAGATGAGTGTCCCTAATGATATTTATTAAACAAAATGAATAACATTTGGGAACCATGGAAACCAGCATCCCAGAACTGGTTTGATGCTCTAAGTGCAAAGGACACAGAAAGCTTTTTGGCAATCAAAACATGTCAAAGATAAGGAATAGATATGATCAATTCACAAGGACTTGTTTTGCTTTCTTTGTGGACTTCCTGCAACCTCCTTAATGACATATGTGAAATATTCTTCATGGTTTAAATAGTTTCCTTTAAAAATAATTTTGAGCAGCTAATCCAAATTTTCTTTCAATGGAAGTTGGATATTTTTGCCTATACTGATATAGCTTATTTGTACATATTTTTCTGGGTTATTGTTATGATATTTATAGGATACAGATCTATCTCTCTCGTTTGCATTCATGTATACATTGTGAGATTTATCTCTCTCTTTATTCCAGGAGGGTAAAGGATAGTATTCTCTTCCATAACTCTTCTTACCACCGACCACAATCCTAAAAGTACGCTGTGTGAGGCAGCTTTGCACTAGACAAGCTTCTCTTTATATAAGATTATCCCCTAGATAAGCCTCTCTCGCGCTAGATAAGACTCTAGATAAAACTCCCCTTATGGAATTGAAGAAGTAATAACTCAATGAAGCAAATTGTCAGTCTCCTCTTAAACGTCTTTCAGTGCCTAGAAAAAGCAGCTAGTTTTCATGGATCCTGTGCTTGACCAAGAGTTCTTTTCTAGCAGAAAAGATGCCATACTCCTTTTTCAGGGCTCATTGCTCCACTGAAACAAAGCACCTCCTCAGAAGAACTGTATAATCCTACTTTAGCAGAGTCTGGCTTTATAGATAGTGACTGGTCCTGAATCACTCACAATATATGAAGATTGAACCCATTTACAGTTTTAAATGGATTATTAGTAGTTCTGGTTTTTAACTGTTTTTTTTTTCTAATTACTGTTTCTAACTGTTTTGAGCTGTCCAGAGTCACTTAGATAAGATGGACCAGAGATCTTCAAACTGGGCAACTTTTAGGCTTGTAGACTTCAACCAGAGTTGAGCAGTAAGTGGAATGGCATGGAATGACATTCCACTGGCAAAAATGTAGCTGTATGTGCAGTTTTGTCACTGCCAGTGGTGCATGGCATGCATGTTGTTCTGCCTGACTGGCTCAGGCAATTCGTAATAGTCCAAGGAAAAGAAATCAAACACACACGTGCTCTGCTAATCAGCAAACTTCTATTAAATAAACAAAAAAGGGTTACTCAAAACAGTTCTTAGTGTCCAAAAACAATGATAGGGCAAGGCTTACTTCAGCCGCATACAAAAACACAGGAAAAAACAAACAAAGACAACCTGGAATGAGCAAAGACGTTTCAGGAGTCCTTTTGAATCTTTGAAGCAAACAGCAAGTCCCAGAGTTTTCACCTCCCACTTGTCTGAAAAAGCTGGGTTGAAAACTCCAACGGCACGGAACAGAAACTTCAGAGCAGGAACCACAAAATAACACAGATAAACAGCCACAGTTTGCCTTGGGCCATTGTTCCCTTTTATACCTTTAGCCCTCATTAAGGGAACCACATCCAGTCCTCAGTATAAGAACCACACCCAGCCCAGGTGCTCCTATAATGACTTGTAATACTCCTTAAAGCGATCCCTTCTTTGCATAGCTCTTCGGCTACGCAGATCAATATATTGATCTGCAGAAGAATCCAGAGATGAAAGACTGTCTGAGGGACTGTATGTCAAATCCCCTGGGCTGTCTGCTGAATCCTGCGTCCCAGTGGCCTCATCCTCCTGGCTGTCTGCCACATCTTTCTGGCTGTCAGCCAGGCTTTAACATTCACTTTGTGCCGCGTCTCTCCCATCTTGGGAGCAACGGCTGGCCCAGGCCCAAATACAACACACGTGAGATTGGCTTCTGTGCATGTGCAGCAGCCGAATCTCACCACCCCACCCAGGAAGGAGAGCAGCTCATTAGGGAAACAACATCGCTCCTGCTTCTCCCACTTGCCAGAGTCTCCCCGATGAGCTGCTCTCCTTCCTGGATGATTTCTTCCCACTGGTGGCTCCTAGACAGGACTGACCAGGGTGCGTTTGCCCCTGCTGCTGCAGTGCTGACCGAGAGCCACCAGCGGGAATAAATCTTCCAGGAAGGAGAGCATCTCATTGAGGAGATGACATCACTCCCACTTCGCTCGCTTGCCAGGAAGGACAGCAACTCATTGGGGAGTCGGTGTTGCTCCCGTTTTACCCACTTGCCAGTCTCCCCGACAAACTGCTCTCCTCCCTGGCAAGCGAGTGAAGTGGGAGTGACGTTGTCTCCCCAACAAGCTGCTCTCCTTCCTGGAAGCAGGTGAAGAAGGAGCGACATCGTCCCCCTGATGAGCTGCTGTCCTTCCTGGAGGATTTCTTCCTGCTGGTGGCTCCTGGGTGTGACTGACCAGGTGCTTCTGCCACTGCTGCTGCTGCTGCAGCAACAGCAAAAATGCTCTGGTCAATCCCACCCAGGAGCCACCAGTGGCAAAAAATCCTCCAGTAAGGGTAGCAACTCATCAGGGAAAGTGGCAAGTGGGTGAAGTGGCCATGATGTTGTCTCCCCGATGAGCTGCTCTCCTTCCTGGAGGATTTCTTCCCGCTGGCGGCTCCTGGGTGTAACTGTTAAGGGCCATGATTCTGCACATGCGCATTAAATTGAAAGGTGGGTGCTCACGTGCACTCCCCTCCCCACCAGAGTGTTCCAGTAGGGCCGCGAATGGCTGATCTTTACTGACTTTAACCTTGCTGGCTGGCAAGTCTTAAAGTTGCTCAGTTTGGGGACCTGTAAGATAGACAGTCGTGCAAATCAAATCAATAATAAAAACCAAACTCTGGTATTTCCCAATTTAGGGTAACAAATTTTCCCCCCAAAGTTTCTTTATTGTTTTCACAAGTATTTATCACATACTTTAATCATTTTTTACAGATCATAATCCAGCTTTGTTACTTTTTGTGTGTATCCTTAATCCTTTTGCATCTTACATTCAATATTACACATTGTACATTTATTTATTTGTTTCATTAATATGTTACTTTTTCCACATAGTGATAAAAAAGAATGACATTTGCAAGGTATATATTATTTGTTTTGTTTGTACTGATACTTTGTATTGTATTATTTTTAGGTTCTCTTTTGAATCCATTCATGCCATTTTTTACCATGTTCGTTTCGGTTCATTAATTTTATTTCCCTTAATTGAATTTGTAATTTCATCCATTTCTACACATGTATATACTTTATCTATTATTAAATTTTCTGTTGGAATCTGTTCGTTTTTCCACATTTGCGCTATCGCTATTCTAGTTGCCATATTTATATGGGTTATGAGAAGAAGTGTTTGTTTAGAATAAGGTCTCTTCCAAATTCCTAGTAACATACCTTCTGGAGTGTGTTCTATTTCTTCTTTGGTAGTTTCTATAAGCCATCTATGAATTGTTTGCCAAGTTTTTTGTATTTTGTAGCATGACCACCACATGTGAAAAAAGGTGCCCTTTTCCTTTTTGCATTTCCAGCATGTATCTCGTAATGTTGGATAAATCTTCGCTAGTAAAATGTAAAATAATGCACTTGGGGAAAAGGAATCCTCAATCTGAGTATTGTATTGGCAGTTCTGTGTTAGCAAATACTTCAAAAGAAAAGGATTTAGGGGTAGTGATTTCTGACAGTCTCAAAATGGGTGAACAGTGCAGTCAGGCGGTAGGGAAAGCAAGTAGGATGCTTGGCTGCATAGCTAGAGGTATAACAAGCAGGAAGAGGGAGATTATGATCCCGCTATATAGAATGCTGGAGAGACCACATTTGGAATACTGTGTTCAGTTCTGGAGACCTCACCTACAGAAAGATATTGACAAAATTGAACGGGTCCAAAGACGGGCTACAAGAATGGTGGAAGGTCTTAAGCATAAAACGTATCAGGAAAGACTTAATGAACTCAATCTGTATAGTCTGGAGGACAGAAGGAAAAGGGGGGACATGATCGAAACATTTAAATATATTAAAGGGTTAAATAAGGTCCAGGAGGGAAGTGTTTTTAATAGGAAAGTGAACACAAGAACAAGGGGACACAATCTGAAGTTAGTTGGGGGAAAGATCAAAAGCAACATGAGAAAATATTATTTTACTGAAAGAGTAGTAGATCCTTGGAACAAACTTCCAGCAGACGTGGTTGGTAAATCCACAGTAACTGAATTTAAACATGCCTGGGATAAACATATATCCATCTTAAGATAAAATACAGAAAATAGTATAAGGGCAGACTAGATGGACCATGAGGTCTTTTTCTGCCGTCAGTCTTCTATGTTTCTAGTCTTGTCGGTGGAATGTACCATCTATAGAAAAGCTTATAGTAGTTTTCTTTATATGCTGCTGATAGTGTGATTTTTGATATTGTGTTCCAGGTTCTTTCCCATTCAACTATAAGTAACAAATTAATCACCATACTACAACTGTACCTCAGTGATGGCCATATCTGCTAAAAGTTTGTTTAAAAAACAGAGAGAGAATGAAAATGAGAGAGGGATATCCAGGCTGTCAAATCCCAGCCCCATTACACATTTCTGTGATCACAAGTATGATTCAGTTTTTATACCTTTATTCTCAAATACAAGGTGGCTAACAGCAATTTACTCAGCACAATCTTAACAGAAAGGAATATAATTATGAAGCAATGGAAAGAGCAATAGCAGGAAAGAGTCCAGTACAGTGATCCCTCGATTATCTCGAGGGTTCCGTTCCAAGACCCCTCACGATAATCGATTTTTCGCGATGTAGGGTTGCGGAAGTAAAAACACCATCTGCGCATGTGCGCCCTTTTTTTCATGGCCGTGCATGCGCAGATGGTGGAGTTTGCGTGGGTGGCGGGGAAGACCCAGGGAAGGTTCCTTCGGCCGCCCAGCAGCTGATCTGCTCGACAGCGCAGCGAGGAGCCGAATCGGGGTTTCCCCTTTGCGTGGGCAGCGGGGAAACCCCGATTCGGCTCCTCGCTGCGCTGCCAAGCAGATCAGCTGCTGGGCGGCCGCAGCAGCAGCGAGCAGACGAAGATCGGGGTTTCCCCGCCGCCCACGCAAAGGGGAAACCCCGATTCGGCTCCTCGCTGCGCTGCCGAGCAGATCAGCTGCTGGGCGGCCGAAGGAACCTTCCCTGGGTCTTCCTCGCTGATGCCCCCCGCTCGCCCGCCCGCCCGCCGGCCGCCCACCCGCCACCCGCCGCCCGCCAGCAAGAGGGGGAGAGATAGAGAAAGAGAGAGAAGGAAAGAAAGAGATGAGAGAGGGAGGAAGAGAGTGTGAGAGAGGAAGAAGCAAGATAGAGAAAGAGAGAGAGAAAGAAAGATGAGAAAGGAAGAGAGTGACGTCATCGGGTGGGAAAATATTTTTAATTAATATTTTTTGAAAAATCGCGACATAGCGAGGGATCACTGTATTGCAAAAGATGCGTAGTAGAAGTAGTAGATGAGTAGGAGCTGTATGGGTTTCCACTAGGGGAACATCCAGAACTGAATTGATGATGCTACCAAAAAAGTCTTACTTTGTTTGATACATTTTTTTAAAAAAAATCTTGAATGGAACAGACCTCAGAGGGTGCCTTGAAAAAATTGTTGGGTTTGCATGAATATAAATTGTTGTGGTTAGCTCTGGCCCAGCTCCTGACCCAAGGACTGTGGATGTGGGGGAGACATCCACATGCTGCAGGCCTGTTTTGCCCCCGGTGGAATCTGCTGATGAAGGCTCCTCTGACCAAGAAGACATGAGTGACAGGGAGGAGGAGAGTGTGGCAGACAGCTCAGAAGGAGATCAATTATCTAGCTCTCCTTGGATTCAGAACAAGAGTTAATGATACAGCCACGCATGCGGAGAGAGATCCTTAGGCAGCAACAACTGAGAGATTATTATCAAAGAAAATGAGGCCACCTGTGGTTGGGTGGGGCTGTGGTAATTAGTGAGGCTGCTATAAATAGCAGCCTGTGGGTTTGGCCATTGTGGAGGATTATCTGATTGTTGTGTTTCGTGCCTGCTTTGCTTTGACCTTTGTGTGCTGATTTCCCCCCGCTTTGAAACTAAACCAGAGCAAAGTGTGTTTCACTTTGTGAAAGAAGAAGGACTGTGAATTGCCTCACAGCTGCAAGCTAAGTATCACAGAACTGATAAGGGACTTGTACAAATTACCAATTTGTTTGGAGACATGTGCTCTTTGCTATACAAAAAGAGTGCTTCGTTTATTTGCATTTTCAGTATAAAGAACATTGTTTTGAATTTTCAAACGTGTGTGTGTCTGAAATTGTGTCTGTGCATTTTCGGGAGGATTCTACCAGAGAGCTCGACAGAACAATAAATATTATTTTATAGTTTTCATTCGATTGAATGTAAAAATTTGGCCATTGCAAAATTGCATATAGAGAAACCTATTTTGAGGGATAGAAAAGCACAAAGAAAAAAGTGTGCATGTAATGAGGAATGAAAGAGAGACAGACAGACAAAGAGAAGAGAAGAAAATGAGAGGTAAGGTAGAACAAGAAACTCAATAGATATATGCTACAGGCTTATGCCTTTTTTATGTATCTGTGTGAGCATATGCATGTTCGTTCTATGTTATTATCCTTCACTCTTTTAGCATTAAATAACAACGGTCAGTTGCAATAATCTATAAGCAGTGGCTTAAATCTGACAGAGCAATTCCATTTCAAAGATTCAAACTTAATATTAACCGCTCCAAACTTGACTGTAAAAAATATGACTTCAGCAACCGAGTTGTCGAAGCGTGGAGCTCATTACCTGACTCAATAGTGTCAACCCCTAACCCTCAACATTTTTCCCTTAGACTATCCACGATTGACCTCTCCAGGTTCCTTAGAGGTCAGTAAGGGGCGTGCATAAGTGCACCAGTGTGCCTTCCATCCCCTGTCCAATTGTCTCACCTTATCTCATTTATCTTTTCTTCCTATCACCTATACTTTTATATTTTTTCTTCTATTCTTTTCTTTATTTATATTACTACATATCTATTCTCTTCAATGTGTATTATGTATTGGAATAAATAAATAAATATAAATAAATAAATAAATAAATAAATTAAAATTAAAATTAAGGTTCCAGAATATAATAAAATGGAAGATTGAGAAAGAGAGAAGCCTTTCTCTTTTTCTTTCATGGAAGGAGTGGGTGAATTGCTCCCCACCCTGACTTAAAGTCAGGTCAGGAATATTCAGATACAAAGGTTGGATTGGAGTTCCTGGAAAAAATGCATTTATCAGGGAAATAATGAGCTAGCTAAGAATTTTGTGGTTTTATTATAGGAAAACTATTTGAGTTGTGCTGCTTTGTATTTTGCTGTCTTTCCTCTGCGTTTGTGGACATAGTTTGGATAAATCTTTTAGAAGTCATTTCTGTTTCATTTTTTAAAAAAAACAACAACTCCCCCTTAATTCTTTAACCCTGATCAACAAAACTAATTAAGGGTTGCATTCTTATTGAAACAATGTTTTTCATTCTGAAAGGATTTTAACCCAAGCACATATATCTCCCTACTTGATTAAACTACAAAAAGGAAGAGGGTGTCAATTCACTAACTCCTGGAAATTCAGCACCAAAGATAATTTCTCTAGGGAGAAGTCACTGGTGGCAGTGTTTACCAATTAGGGTCTGTTCAGGAATGTGATAAAAAGGTGCACTAGAGATTGTGGGGGAAGAACTTTAAACTTTTCTTCAAGGAAGCCAGGGGGGCCAACTTGCCACATCCCAGATGTGTGTATTTACAAGCATCCTATTAGACCATCTGCTTCATAGAGCTGCTATACCAGAATAGTTAACAGACCGTTCTAAGCAAGATATGAAGGTCACCCAGAAAGTAATGCAACATATTTTTTTTCTCAGCCTACAGTAATGGTACGAATGTGAAATTTTATGTATAAATTATTTGAACTGTCAGGAGTGCGTGTGTAAATTTTGCGTTCTTCAGATAGATAGCATAGCTGCAGCAGTGTTTCAAAATAGCATCTGTAAGTGATGGACGTTACAAGCAGCGTGTCATCATTGAATTTCTCACTGCAGAGAAAGAAACTGTTGGGAACATTCACAAACATTTGTGTACAGTTTATGGGGAATCTGCAGTCAACAGAAGTATGGTTAGTCACTGGTTAGATGATTAGACATTTTGAGGATAACAAAGAGATGATTGCATTGGTTGCCGATCAGTTTCCGGTCACAATTCAAAGTGTTGGTTATGACCTATAAAGCCCTTCATGGCATCAGACCAGAATATCTCCGGGACCGCCTTCTGCCGCACGAATCCCAGTGACCAGTTAGGTCCCACAGAGTTGGCCTTCTCCGGGTCCTGTCGACTAAACAATGTCATTTGGCGAGACCCAGGGGAAGAGCCTTCTCTGTGGCGGCCCCGACCCTCTGGAACCAACTCCCCCACCCTCCTCGCCTTTCGCAAGCTCCTTAAAACCCACCTCTGTCATCAGGCAAGGGGGAACTGAGATATGCCCTTCCCCCTAGGCCTATACAATTTATGCATGGTATGTTTGTGTGTATGTTTGGTTTTTTAAATTAGGGTTTTTTAAATTATTTTAAATATTAGATTTGTTATATGTTGTTTCACTATTGTTGTTAGCCGCCGCGAGTCTGCCGAGAGGGGCGGCATACAAATCTAATTAATAAATAAAATAAATAAATAATAAATGATTTGCACAGTGCAGAAATGGCTTTGCGACCAGAACAAGGAGTGATACCAAAAGGGCATACATGCCCTTGCGTCTTGCTGGAGGAAAGTCATAGAGCGGGACAGAGATTACATGGAAAAATAGGGAGTGTAGAAGAAGCATCATTCTTTCTTGTGTGTAAGTTTCATTGTGTTAAATAATGAAACTTACACACAGTGAAGAAAAAATGTGGTGCATTACTTTCTGGGCAACCCTCGTAACTCAGAAAACTGAAAGAAGATAAGAAATGTGGGAATTGAAATGAAGTTTCCACTTAAGGGTGAAGAGAGGCAGACAGAGAAAAAGCTGGCACAGCTGACAAAAATGTGGGAGATAATTTAAATTTCTTTCAGGGAAATGAAACAGCTGTGGGTACCATTCAGGCAAAATCATAACATCTTAGGTCATATTGATTTCATCAGAAAAAGGAGTTAAGGTTGTGATTGTCATGATGCAGTTGAAATCAAGGGGACTTAACATTCTCAGCTACGAGGGAATCATTTCCCTCGTCTTTAAAGCCATTGCAGACAAAATACTCCAGAAAAGCTCGTTTCAATCAATAGCTCAGATTGCAATGAAACCTCTGTAAAGCGGCCTTTACAATTGGAAGGGTTGTGTAAACAAATATCTAATATTATGCTCAATGTAACACAAACAATTGTTTATTACTTGGGGAAGCAGGAGATTGGAGCATTTCCAAAGACTGAATGGCATTCATTGCTTTTTAAAAAGCAATGCTGGGTTTTTGGTTTTTTTTTTTAACTTGTAATCACAAAAATCAGTTTTTGCTAAAAAAAGAAGAAGAATGCAATCGTACAAGGTCATGGATGTAGTTTTCTTGGGCTCCTTGTAGAGAAAATGAAAAATGTTATGTTCCATCTAGCTTGTATAATGTCAGTAAAATTTACTTGCTATGTTTTATTTCTGAGTATCTCACAGGTTTAGATGCACAAGCAAGCACACACGATAATCAAGCATATCTATTATCGTGTCCAGTTAATAACTATCTATGATACCAGAACAGACTCAGTTCGTCCATTAGCTGAAAACATCATAAGGGTTGCTCATGTCTTTTAATGTTCAGCCATCTGTTTTCCATTAAGACAATGCAGGAGATGAAAAGATGGCAGAATTGTTGTTGTTGTTAAATAAGGTAACTAGAATATGCCTGGAATATTTCTTAAAATCACTTTCAGATAAACAAAAGAATCTGTCCTATATGCGGCACATCCTATTTCCTTGGCCATTTATAACTCTCAGCTTTTTCTATGGAAATATTTTATCATATTCCTGAGATTGCACAACAAAGTTTAGGCAAGCTGTGTCTACATTTACAGTCTGTATATTTTATCCAGAATCAGACGCATGCATGCAACCTATACAATATTTGAAGTTTAGTCGGAATCTATAGTCATCCTATGGCCTATTAAAATGTACACAACTCCAGATTCATTCTTATGGCCTGAGAACCCTGTGGTCTTTTGGAATTTGGACGCAAAAGGATAATTATTAAATTATGGTGGAGGGTTTTCCATGAGCTCTGGGTTAATTTTGTTGAGCTTCAGTCTTAAGGCAAATTTGATACGGAAAATTTCTGCTTTTTTCTTTAGATCAGAGTTTCTTAACCTTGACAACCTATAGGGCAATGATGGCGAACCTATGGCACGGATGCCACCGGTGGCACGTGGAGCCATATCTGCTGGCAGGTGAGCTATTGCCCTAACTCAGCTCCAATGTGCATGTGTGTACTGACCAGCTGATTTTTGGCTTGCACAGAAGCTCTGGAGGGCATTTTTGGCTTCCAGAGAGCCCCCAGGAGGATGGGATAGGCCATTTTCTCCTCCCCCAGCTCCAGGGAAGCCTTTGGAGCCTGGGGAGAGCAAAACACAAACCTACTGGGCCCACCAGAAGTTGGGAAACAGGCTGTTTCTGGCCTCCAGAGGGTTTCATGGGGGGTGAACTGTTTTCACCCTCCCCAAGCAATGAATTCCATCACCATCACTGCTATAGGGGAATTTGGGGAGTTGGTTCACACATCATAAAGTTTCCATGTTTGAGTAACATTACTTTAGATCATGAAATCAACCGCTGTCTGTTTCATATGTTTCTTTTCACCTTTACACAACTTTTCCATGCATGATAAAAGGTACCTTGATAAGTCTTAGATAATGGTACATCATTTTTTTTAAAAAGTTTTCTTTTTAATTGCAAGACAGTGTGAATTTCAAATCTTTCAACCAAATTCTCTCCTACTGATGCACTTGAATAAATTGTAACCAAAATTCTTGCACTCCCTTTTTTGCCATATGTTCCTTAACTTGGTCTTTCTCCATTCCAAATCTCAACAAAAGTTAAACATTAATTTTAGCAGTCATATATTAATAATTTGTACATAATCATTTCCAAATTATGTTTTATCATATTCTATTTTTAGTAGAAGTCTGTATTTATGCATATAGGAGCCATTGAAAATGAATTCCTCTGCTGTCAATTGATCCCTTGATTCCAAGTCTTTATATATTACTCATTTCTTTCTTTTCTATAAAACACATATTGAGCAAAGGCCAACAAAGTCATTTTTGGGCATAACCTGAATTTGTATGTACATTCATAGTGTGATACTCCTAATACAATGGTTTTTAGAGTCTACATGTCAACTACAGGAAATAAGGAACCCAGGCAGTTCAAATGAATATATTGGTTTATTGTATGCTCAAGCTCTATATACAGGAATCTGAATCACTAATTGTCAAAGTGAGTTGACAATAGATAAGAGTCAATGGAATTCAAGGCGAGCTGGACTTTAGATGTCTTGTAAGTACAAAGGGACTCAGGACTGATAACACATTTTATTAAAGGACTATTTAAAATAAGTAATCCCAATCTTTGTCTTTCCTTTGCATCTGGGAGAATCCTATACAGGTAATCTCCCGGGTTATGAGTGTTTCCTTAGCACATGTTTGAAATAATAATAATAATAATAATAATAATAATAATAATAATAATAATAATAATAATAAATTAATTAGATTTGTATGCCGCTCCTCTCTGTAGACTTGGGGTGAAATTATATGATAAGCGCTCCCTAGTGTTTACAAACAAGTCCCACAACTTTGAATGTAATGGCACTATGGCAGTTGTTCACTCTGCAACATACGCTCTGCAACATACGCTCTGCCTATTCCCCCTTTCCCTGTCCACTGTGTCAGGTCTCCCTAGGCACTAGGTCTGTGGACACTCAACTTGTGAAGATCAAGAGAGCTTTCACTTTCTTGGGCTTTGGTGTGTACACAGAGAATGGAGGCCTAAAGTATCACAAGATTTATTACTTGGAACCCTGACAGCATAAGAACTTGTGTTATTGATCTCGTATGATAGAAGAATAGAATAGAAGAATAGAATTTTTATTGGCCTCACAGTACTTTAGGCCTCTTTCAGTGAAGGGCTGCAAAAAGTTTTGCTACAACACTGTGGCCATGGCTTATTTTGTGGGTGTGGCTTGCCAGCCATGTGATCAGGTGGGAGTGGCTTGACAATCATGTGACCAAGGGATGGCTTATAGGTCATGTGACTGGCTTAAATTGCTGCCAACCTGCTTTCCATTGAGGACCTATATACTGCATGAGTCAAAAAGAGGGTGGTGAAAATATTTACTGACCCATCACATCCTGGACATAAACTGTTTCAATTCCTACCCTCAAAACATCATTACAGAGCACTGAACACCAAGACAACTAGTCACAAGAACAGTTTTTTCCCAAATGCCATCACTCTACTAAACAAATAATTCCCTCAACACTGTCAAACTTTTTACTAAGTTTGCACTTCTATTTCTACTAGTTTTTTCTCATCATTCCTATCATCCTTTTCATCCCACTTAGGACTGTATGACTGTAACTTGTTGCTTGCATCCTGAGATTTTTATTAATATTGCTTCTTCATTGCTTATTTGACCCCTATGACAACGATTAAGTGTTGTATGACATGATTCTTGACAAATGTATCTTTCTCTTTTATGCACACTGAGAGCATATACACCAAGACAAATTCCTTGTGTGTCCAATCACACTTGGCCAATAAAGAATTCTAATTCTAATTCTAAAGGGGGCCAACTTCACGTCACTCACGTCAAGGGTTTGGGTTAGGGTTAGGGTGCCTGGCCTCTCCTCAAAGAGATACAATTTCCCTATCTATTTACTATTACTTAACATCCAAAATATACTACAGTGGTACCTCAGTTCTCGACCACAATTCGTTCTGGAAGTGTGGTCGAGAACCGATTTGGTTGAGAACAGAAACAATTTAAGATAAATTCCCCTCCTCAGTTGTCTCTCCTTCTAGCTTGCCTGCTTCTGTCCCCATGTCTCTCTCTCTCTCTCTCTCTCTCTGTAGTTTGCTGGCTTCCGGCTTCAGTTCTCTCGCTCGCCCGCTTCTGTCCCCATCTCTCTCTCTCTCTCTGTAGCTTGCTGGCTTCCGGCTTCAGTTCTCTCGATCGCCCGCTTCTGTCCCTGGCTCTCTCTCTCTCTCTGTAGCTTGCCGGCTTCTGTCTTCAGCTCTCTCAAATGTTCAAATTCCAAATATTTGTTCGGATTTCAGGGCAAAAGTTTCTTGAATTTCCTGGTCGAATACTTATTTGTTCGAACTGAGAAGCGTTCGAAAACCAAGGTACCACTGTACATACATATTACATAAAGCCACACAAAAATATACATTATCTAGTATATAAAGTGTATGTACAGATATACGCACAGCTTTTCTAAAATTATATGCATCCAACCTCATTTACTGCAATAGGAAAAACATACCCAGAACCCAGAAGGGGAAAAAAAGAAAAAAAAAAAAATTCTACCGGTTCTGCGTACCTGACCGTGCCTGTAGGAGCCCATCACTGGCCTCTGTTCTCTGCAAATGATGAGAGCGGCATCAAAAGGCTTTGCAAATGGAGGCAAGGCCTGAAATATCAAAGCTTTCCCTCCATTGGAAATGGAGTTAGATGACTAAAAGAGAACAGACAAGGCTGAAACAAGGAGGGAAAATGGAGAAAAATTAGAAGACAAAATTCCATAGAGGTCATGAGATATCTGTTATTTGGGAGGAAGATCAAACAAAATATTAAATTACAAAGATCCCATTCTACCCTAAATTTATAGCTTTTTGTCTGTGATAAGCTACATAATTCATAAAGTTGAGATTTCACTGCATTGAACGGTGGGAATCCCCAGGAGAAAAATATCTATTGGAACAATACAGGGTTTTTTGGTAAATTGCCTATCATATTTTTAGTGGTTTTTTTTATCATAGATATTTGGTTCTGCTTTATTTATCTCCACTTTAGAAAGAATTATCTTTAATTTTTCCTGATTATATGAAAATAATCTTTGACAGCATGCATTCGTTTGAAAGGGGAATGAGAGCTGAGAAGAAGGGGCTGCAGAACCACTAAGCATAATTTTTGAAAAATCCTTCAGAATCAGCACACTTCCTAAGCTATGGTTGAAAGCAATGGTCATCCCCATCTTCAGAAAAGGAGACCCCTCTCTTGTCGATAACTACAGACCAATTTCACTATGCTGCATCCCATGCAAAGTCATGGAATCAATTATAAACAAATCAATTACTCTCCATTTAGAAACTAATAATTTGCTCTCTAATAAACAATTTGGTTTCAGAAAAAAACTATCCTGCAACCTGCAGCTCCTCCACTGCAAAAATATATGGACAACTCATCCAGATCAATGGAAATCTACAGATGCAATTTCTATTGACTTCTGCAAAGCCTTTGATTCAGTGGTCCACGACAAACTACTCCTAAAACTCAAATCCTATGGCATCTCAGGATCCCTCCACAGATGGATTACAGCATTCCTGTCAAACAGACAACAAGTGGTCAAAATAGGAAGCACCATATCCACCCCTGTCCCAGTTAAAAGCAGTGTTCCCCAAGGTAGTGTACTGGGACCAACGCTCTTCATTCTCTACATCAATGACCATTGTGATTACATCACAAGCAACTGTGTCCTCCTTGCCGATGATGTAAAACTCTTCAACACCACCGATAACACAACTACTCTCTAAAAAGACCTTGACGCTGTTTCTGAGTGGTCTAACACATGGCAACTCCAAATCTCAACTAGCAAATGCTCTGTCCTACACATTGGGAAGAAGAATCTGAACTCCAAATACGAACTGAATAATCAAATTATCACAGATAATCCCCACTTGGTTAAAGACCTTGGTATACTAATAACAAAAGATTTAAGTGCCAAAGCCCACTGCAACAATATAGCCAAGAAGGCTTCAAGAGTTGTAAACCTAATCCTACGTAGCTTCTGCTCTGGCAATCTCACACTACTTACCAGAGCTTACAAAACTTTTGCCAGACCCATCCTCGAATACAGCTCATCTGTTTGAAACCCATATCGCATCTCAGACATTAACATCCTTGAAAATGTCCAAAGATACTTCACCAGAAGAGCCCTTCACTCCTCCACTCGAAATAGAATACCCCATGAGACTAGACTTTCAATCCTAGAAAGTTTAGAACTAAGATGCCTTAAACAAGATCTACGTATTGCCCACAAGATCATATGCTGCAACGTCCTGCCTGTCGGCGACTACTTCAGCTTCAACCACAACAACACAAGAGCACACAACAGATTTA
Organism: Erythrolamprus reginae; assembly: GCF_031021105.1. NCBI lineage: Eukaryota > Metazoa > Chordata > Lepidosauria > Squamata > Dipsadidae > Erythrolamprus > Erythrolamprus reginae. The sequence goes on along the minus strand of NC_091953.1, from coordinate 110,141,919 downwards.
AACTTAATATTAACCGCTCCAAACTTGACTGTAAAAAATATGACTTCAGTAACCGAGTTGGCGAAGCGTGGAGCTCATTACCGGACTCCATAGTGTCATCCCCAAACCCCCAACACTTTACCCTTAGATTATCTACGGTTGACCTATCCAGATTCCTAAGAGGTCAGTAAGGGGCAAGTACAAGTGCACTAGAGTGCCTTCCGTCCCCTGTCCTATTGCTCTCCTATACCTTTCTTCTATTCCTATATCTCTTCTTCTATTCTTTCATTGATATGTTCTATTACTATATCTTCTTTTCTATTATTTCTTAGATATATTTTACTTCATCATGTATTTTACTATGTGTATATAGATATATGCCTACTAAAACCCTGATTGTGTATTGGACAAAATAAATAAATAAAATAAAATAAATAGAGTTGAAACCAAAGTAGGAAAGGGGAATAAGCATCTGTTCATTTTCCTATGTAAAATGTTACTCTGTCCTACTGTTGTAAGCAATTTTCTTGAATTTTCTGCAGTAGGTTTCCAACTGATGGTAAATCCAAGTTCAGGTACTTACTGTGATGCCACACATGGGAGCCACTCTGTGCTTTAAGCCTCCTTTTATAACTTTTTTTTTGCTTGTAATGGAGGATTTGAAGCACCCAATGTGCTTACTTAAGAAGTTCACTGTTGCGTTATCAACAGGGCCAATAGAATTGTGACACCGATGATTCTCAAACCACATAAGCTGATAAGAGGTCAGACAAAAGGTGTTTGGCTATAAATCTACCATTCGTGCTCAGCCAACTGTTGCAGCACAAATGAAAGATAAATTGTCCCAAGATGGTGGGAAAGAATTGTTGAACAGTTCTGAAGCCTGTGGAAGCCAAACAAGAACTTCAGTAGGTTAGTCTAGGGTGATTCAAAAGAAAGAAAGAAAACAAAACCCTCCCAATAAACAAATCATGACAATAAAACAACAACATGTCTTTAAATTGAACTTTGAGTGAAAGCCTTAGAGCTTATTATCCCCGAAGAAAGAAAGAAGAGAGGGAAAAATATACCACTGATATTTTTCTCTTTCTTTTCTAAGAGCCAGAATGGTTTTTGTAATAGGTCAGTGAGGAGTGAAGTAGCTGCTGTAGGAAGAAATACATGGATTTCGGAGTCAATAGAACAAAACATGTTGACATTTCAGTGAAAATGGAGTACCTTCTTTAGAAGAAAGGCAAAACAATAACTCTTTTTGAAGCAATGTTCTCACAAACATATTCTTAGCAAGAAGTAATTTATTTGGCTTTCCAAGTTATGGACCAAAGATTTCATCAAACCATCCCCTGATGTCAGAGGCATCAGGTTTTCTTCTTTAAAGAAAAAATTGCTAGCATTAGATCAATTATCTGAGTTGAGAGCAAATTACTGATAACAATGTGTTGCCAGGCTATCTTCAGCTGTATTCACAATCTCTTAAAACAAGGCGACAATAACCCACAAACAGTCTGAATCTGGTGTAGACTTAAAGCCCTAGAACTATGATGGTGAACCTATGGCATGTGTGCCTCAGGTGACATGCAGAGCCATATTTGCTGGCACGCAAGCTGTTGTCCTAGCTCAGATCCAGCACATACCTACTCATTGATCAGCTGATTTCCGGCTCACACGAAGACTCTGGGAGGTTGTTTGTAGCCTCTGGAGGGCCTCCAGGGGGCAGGAGAGGCCATTTTTACCCTCCCAGGCTCCAGCGAAGCCTCTGATGCCTGGGGAGGGTGAAAAACAGGCCTACTGGACCCACCCCGAAAATCAGGAATTGTTGGAGTCAAACTATTGTTGGAGTCAAACTATTCTCCAAAGCACCTGAAGGCAAGTCAAGAAAAATGGATAGAAACTAACTAACTAACTGGGCAGCTCTGTATAATATATTTAAGAATTTAAGTACAACAACTAGACAAATAACAATTATATTGTGGAATGATATAACATGTACAACACCATATGTCTGCCCTTTTTAATCTTTGTATTATAATAAAAAAGTATTATATATATAAAACAGAAACTAAGCAAGGAAAGGAGCAGCCTAGAACTAAGGTTCAACCCCCTAAGGAAAATTTCCTGACGTTTAGAACAATTAAATCAGTGGAACTATTTGACTTCAGAAATTGTGAATGCTCCCACACTGGAAGTTTTAAAGAGGAGATTGGATAACTATTTGTCTGAAATGGCATGTGGTTTTCTAGTTGAGCAGGGGGTGGACTAGAAGACCTCCAAAGTCCCCTCCAACTAATTCTGTTAAATACAAGGTGACTATAAATTTATATAAGTAACTAATAATACGAGATGGTTGTGGGAAAGCACTCCATAGTTTGGATGATGTCATGCAAAGTAATCAATGACCTTCCTTGTTTTGAAATGGGAATATTTATATCTGTTTATAGTGTTATGATGAGTGTTTGCTCATAAGATGAAGGATCAGTTGATCTCTCAAGTCCAAAGAGGTTGAGAAGATTCGTGAATCTTACTTGAACATCAACAATGGGATTAGGAATTTTAAGGGCTGAAAGCAGTAATTTTGGCATTCCATTTCAGTAGCCTTTGAAGGTGAGGTATTGATGGAAAAGAAATGGTATTAAAGTGAACATGGTGAAAAAAACACCTTCTTATGTATACTCAAAAACACAAACATACTTCTAGAAACTTACCAAATATAACATCTTGGAACTAGTGCAGAAAGAGACATTGTGATCTAAGTATATATGGTCCTCTTACAACTTCATGGCTTTCAGATCTTTTTAACATAACATCTCTATCATTCCAGGTCTCTGAATTTTTTCCTAGAGTACTAAATGAAAGCTTAGAAGGTTAAAATTCAGCTTACATAAACTATATATAATCACAATGATCCACATCAGGCATCACCAACATGACTTCAATCAGAAGCATTGAGACTAATTTTCTTTAGAAAAAACAACTACAGAAATCCAAAAGAAAAAATAGAAAAGGAAATGACAAAAAGTTAAAAGAAAAAGTGAAGAATAACAAAAAAAAACCATAGTAAGAAAAATAATCAAAGAAACAACTTCTTTACAGAAATAATAAACATAGGAATTGCCATGTCCACTTTTTTTGTTTCATATCATATTTTCCTCCATCAGCAAACCTTTTAAATCAATATAATCCAACAGCGCTAACTCTTCTTATCCATTTTCAGCAAAAAATCCATAAAGGGTTTCCCACTTTTTTAAATTATAAAATTAATTGGAGCTCCTTATTTAATCAAACAAGTCAATTAGCCAATTCTGCAAACTCAACCATGTTCCCAATACTTTCCTTTGTTACTGGTGTTTCTATTGTCTTCCATCTTTGTGCATTATAAAAGTCTGACTCTAACTTTCTAAACAGAATAACTGGGTGTTGTAGTCCCAGTGCATTTAGAGAATGCTCAACTGGAAAAAGCAGATGCAGATCAGACATACATAAGATGCCATCTGAGCTGCTGGGGCCTCAACAGCGTCTCTAGATAAAATTCACAGATACTATATTGTTCTGCCGGGCTATCTGAAAATTCAAGGATACAAATTTCAGACACACACACGTTTGAAAATTCAAAACAATGTTCTTTATCACAAAAGTCTTTTTGTATTGCAAAGAGCACTCTTCCCAAAACAACCAGATAGTCTGTACAATTTCCCTTAAGCAGTCATTAAGTACTTAGCCAGCAGCTGTGAAGAAACTTCACACCCCTTCTTCTTCCAACGAAGTGAGACACACACACACACACACGCTGCTCTGCTTTGGTTTCAAAGGCATGAAAAAGCAACAAAGTCCAGCACACAAGATTCCTGACGAAACTGCAACAGATATTCTTCCACAATGGCCAAATCCACATGCTGCTATTTATAGCAGCAGCCCTAATTACTGGAGCCCCACCCAAACACAGGTGGCCTCCCTTATTTCCTGTAATATGTTCTTACTTGGTCTCTTCTACGCATAATTCTGCGCTTGCGTGGGTCCAAAATGTCATCATCTGAAGCTATAGAAGATAAGGAAGATTGACTGCCTTGGCTGTGTGCCAAGCCCTCCTCTGCCGAGTCACTCCCACCTTCTTCTTCATCCGAGGAAACTAAAAAAACAACAACTAAGAAATAATAAACTATGATCTGATTCTGTCGGCAATAACACAGGCCTGTGACATGTTGAATTTTCCCCTGCATCCACCTCCCCATTCCCTGGGGCAGGAGCTGGGCCAGAGCCAACCACAACACTATATATAACTTCTCATGGATAAAGAATCATACAACTTGTATCTTCTGAATCCTTCTATATGCATACTGCTTTCATCGTGTTAATTGAAAGAATAATCAAGTGTTCTGTATTACGAAGGCTGACCTTGGGAGACAATCCAAAATTTGCCTCCAAGTTCTTTCTGAAAGGCTGACTGATTAGGTGGACTCATGATCACTGTTAACACTCTTAAGAAGAAAGTGTTAGTCCCTTAACATCCATCAACTAGTAAACAATTGGACAGCAGATTCAATCAACAAGTAGATAATTGTCATTACCTTTTCTATTAGACTATATTTTTATTCCAATTACAGTGCTTTTTAAAAATTTGTATCTTTAAATATAAATTAACATTTGCTGAACTTTTAGGTTACGCTCCTCCTATCATTTTTTTCCATTTTTTTTCTTTTGCTGATGAAATTGTGTTCTCTAATCGGATGATGTCACATTTCAGTTAGTGGCACACACCTGTGAGCTGGAAAGGGAATTAATTATGCATTGTTTAGTTTCTAACAAAACATGACAGATGGACTGGGATTTTCATGGAATTAAAATTGTTGTAGTGCCAATTTATCCAATTGCATTAGTTATAATAACAGAGAGGCAGAAAGACACGACCCGTTGATTCCATTTGACATGTTTGCAGATTTTCATTACAGTTTAGAATCTGATGTCTCTGTTCCTCAATATAAAAAGTCAAAATCAAATATACCCACAAAACCTGCAAAAAATAAGATCAAACTTACAGAGTTTACATAGCATATGCACTACTGCATAACACATTGGAATGACTTTCAAGTAGAACTAATTTTTTCTGTCAAGTTGATTTTGATGGGTTGCAATGTAGTTTTCTAAAGAACTTCAAAATCATTCTTCTTCCAGACCTTCCCAACATTATGACTTTCTTTTTGTGCTGTGACAAGATAGTAGTTGCAAATCTTAGTTGGTGTCAAATCTTATTTCACCTTTATGGAAATGATTTACATGTTGTCATACTTAATTTAGATTGGTAGTGTTCAGAGTGCATTGTACATTAGCTTTTGCTGTGGTTAGCTCTGGCCCAGCTCCTGCCCCAAGGACTGTAGATGTTGGGGAGACATCCACATGCTGCAGGCCTGTTTTGCCCCCGGTGGAATCTGCTGATGAAAGCTCCTCTGACCAAGAAGACATGAGTGGCAGGGAGGAGGAGAGTGTGGCAGACAGCTCAGAAGGAGATCAATTATCTAGCTCCTCCTTGGATTCAGAACAAGAGTTAATGATACAGCCACGCACGCGGAGAGCAATGCATAGGCAGCAACAACTGAGAGATTATTATCAAAGAAAATGAGGCCACCTGTGGTTGGGTGGGGTTGTGGTAATTAGTGAGGCTGCTATAAATAGCAGCCTGTGGATTTGGCCATTGTGGAGGATTATCTGATCGTTGTGTTTCGTGACTGCTTTACTGACTTTGACCTTTTGTGTGCTGATTTTCCCCCGCTTTGAAACTAAACCAGAGCAAAGTGTGTTTCACTTTGTGAAAGAAGAAGGACTGTGAATTACCTCACATCTGCAAGCTAAGTATCTCAGAACTGATAAGGGACTTGTACAAATTACCAGTTTGTTTGGAGACGAGTGCTCTTTGCTATACCAAAAGAGGGCTTAGTTTAAGTGAATTTTCATTATAAAGAACATTGTTTTGAATTTTCAAACATGTGTGTGTCTGAAATTTGTACCTGTGAATTTTTGGGAGGAGTCTACCAGAGAGCCCGACAGAACAGCTTTGTGGAATTTAGAATTTAGAAGACCACTTCACAACATTTGGAAAAATGCTCTCAAAAGTGGAGACACTTTTCATTAGCAAGTTAAGCAAGTTTAAAATTTAAAATGGAAACATTGAGTTTACTGGGGCAAGAACCATCTTGTTTTGATCAAATGCTGTGAATTTACTAATTACTTCATGACAATGTGGATGTGAAGCCTAAGAAGCCTAAGTTGCACAATCCAAAGGATTTTTCTGCACAAGACCTCTTTTGGTGTATTTGAGACTATGGATATATCAGATAAGATGGAATGGGCAGTAAATTATAAAATGTGCAAATATTTTGATACAAACTTCATTCCTTCTGTACTTCTATGGTAACATATATGCAATAAAATAAAGGGCGGGGCTGTGCTTTGATCTCATTATCAACATTTGGTCAGGCAGTTGCCCATGGATGACAACCAATTAGCCAGAATTAACCCAATTAGGACAGAGATCAAATATAAGGAAGAATAAATCTAGAATGCTGAAACCTTGTTCTGAGCCTTGGGTTATACACCTAACAAGAATGCTTCAATCTCTGATCGTGACAGCTGTCAGCCTGGATAGCTTCAAGACAGATTCACGGATGCCAAGTGTATTGGTGGTTATTGAAACGGATGTCCAAGTGCTGCCTCTATGTTGGTTGAGGCAGGCAGGATTCCCTTGGGTACCATTTGTTGGGGGTCAACGGAAAGGGAGGGGTTTGCCTTCTCTTTCTGCTCAAGATCCCTATGTACAATTGGTGGGCCACTGTGTGACACAGAATGCGGGACTCGATGGGCTTTGGCCTGATTCAGCATGGCTCTTCTTACGTTCTTATGTTCTCTGGAAAAAATTAGGGTAGCACTGCCAACCTACTATAAGCACCAAAACCTGGAGAAGGAAGGGGAGATGCTTTCATCTGCTATTTTCTGTTAGGATCTAATTTTATTTTCATTCACATTGAGTTATTGCTTTCTTCATATCGCTTCTTTGTTAGTATTACTTTTGATTTAGGTTATGCATCATATTATTTCTATGCTAATAAAAACCCATCTTTTCTCCTGGTGCCTAAAATTTTGGTGCTTTCATATGATATGGAAACCCTCCTTGGATATCACTACTGCCAAGTTTCAGACAGATTAGACAAAGGGTTTGTCTCTCATAAGAACTCTTTTTAAGAACAACAACAAAAACATTTCCTAATGCAGTGATTTTTATTTTAAAAAAGAACATTTTCATAGCTCCCTTTGTGAATTACAATGAAAGCTTATAATGCAATACTTTCTCTTACTGTCTGTTTGAATTTCAGTTTACTACTATCCTGGCTATATTATATTTTAGAATAGAATATAATTCTTTTTTAGCCGTGTGATTGGACACACAAGGAATTTGTCTTGGTACATATGCTCTCAGTGTACATAAAAGAGGTTGTCTAGTTGTTCTGATGTGCAGTGCTCTATAGCATCATTTTGAGGATAGGAGTTGAAACAGTGTATGTGCAGGATGTGAGGACTCTGAAAATATTTTCACAGCCCTTTTTTTGACTTGTGCAGTATAAAGATCCTCAATGGAAGGCAGGTTGGTAGCAATTGTTTTTTCTGCAGTTATAAATGTCATCCCCAAGTCCCCAACACTTTACCCTTGGATTATCCACGGTTGAACTATCCAGATTCCTAAGAGGTCAGTAAGGGGGTGAGTACAAGTGCACTAGAGTGCCTTCCGTCCCCTGTCCTATTGCTCTCCTATATCTCCCATACCTTTCTTCTATTCCTATATCTCTTCTTCTATTCTTTCATTGATATGTTCTATTCCTATAACTTCTCTTCTCTTTTTTCTTAGATATATTTTACTATGAGTATATTCTCTATAACCTTCATCATGTATTTTACTATGTGTATACCCACTAAAACCCTCATTGTGTATTGGACAAAATCAATCAATCAATCAATCAATCAATCAATCAATCAATCAATCTGGTTAATAAATGAATGAGAAACCAATAAGGTTATATTTATTTCCTTGTTCATTTGTTTTACATTTAAATAAAAAAATTTGTAGCAGATCTTGGTATTATAAGCAGGTAAATGCCAGTCGCTTAATTTAGCGGTAGGTACAATAAAGGATAGGCCTGATGGAAATTGCCGTCTCAGCCCAGTCAGAGATCCAATTGGAAGACTGGGAAAAACTATGGAAAGTAAATTATAAGATGACACTATCAATACCCTACAAAGAAAATCTATATAAAATGTTTTTCCAATGGCACTACGCTCCAGCATGTTTAGCTAAAATAAATGGGAATGTAAGTAACAAATGCTGGAAGTGCAAAAAAGGCGTAGGAACATATTATCATATTTGGTGGCTATGTACGGAAGCAAGAAAATTTTGGACCCAAATTCAGATCTGGCTGGAAGAAATATTGGATTACAAATTAGAGACGAAACCAGAAATGTATTTATTAGGAATAATTAGAGGCCAACACAGTAAAGAAAATTATTATTTAATAAACCATATACTTACATCAGCAAGATTGGCATTCACACAAGTATGGAAGCAAAAAAAGACTCCAAATGAAGAGATGGTGATTAAAAAAATGTTAGACTGCGCCAAATTAAGTAAATTAACGTATGAAATACAAAATCAACAAAATAAGGACTACTACAGAGTGTGGGAGAAATTGTACAATTGGATTGAAAAAAAAGGGAAACTAGCAGTAAAGGAATATAATGTATAGTAAATAGAATTGTAAAAGATTAATTTTCATGCATATAGGAAATGGTTAATGTTTAACGTTGTTTGTATGTTGTTTGTATGTTGGTATGTCAAATAAACTTTATAAAAAAAAGAGAGGGAGACAATGTATGTTCTGGCTTAGTTAAATAGACTGCACTGTTATAACAAAACTGAAGTTTCTAGTGATGTTGCCTATGGACATAATCCCTGCCGTTGAGAAACTATCACTTCAGAAAGGGGAGGGGGAAAAACCCTCGAACACCTCGCCTGTTTTTTCGACATTTGTATTTGTAGGCAATTTTCCACATTCAGACATGTGATCCGCTCCCTCCATATCTGTCCTGTTATTTCCTTGTAATTTCTATTCAGACTGAGACAGGGGATCTTTGGAAAACCAAATTACGGAACCTTTCCTCTTTCCATCTTGCTTTTATAATATTGCCACGTTGACAGATGCATTAACACAATGGCTTAATATACAATATCACACTGAAATGGTTCTCAGATTGTCAATTGAGGCCTATATCAGGTAACTCTTTCCCCACTCTTTCTCTCTTTTGGCCAAAGAAAATAAGGTTAAAAAAGGCCCTTAATATACCAGGAGTGTAAATAATGGTACTCTTGTGAATAAAAACTGCTGAAATTATGTGGTTTTGAATGCTTGCAGACAATAATCACTGTTGTCTGTTACAAGCAATAGATCTTTTTATCCCTTTATGTTACACCTGGCAGGAAGCAAAGGTGAAAAGAAAAAGAAAGAAAATGAAATACTTGCTTATCTCACAACATTCCAGATCTGAAAGGGAATACGGTGATTGCTCCGACGGTCATTCATGTCTGTTTTATTCTTACTCCTTCCTGTTCCTTATTTCCTTTATGTGCACATTGAATAAGATATTGAACCAAAGTAACAATATTGGTTTATAGTAAGCACAACAGTTTATGACAGTGGGAAAATAGAAGGAACAATAATTGAGAAAGCTACAAATGTATGAATTGGGAAACATTTCCTGGTCTACAGTTCTACCTTTTAGCATATTGGAATGAAACAGAAAATCAGTACAAAAAGAGAAAAGAAATAAAATCCTGCATGCACAGAAGCCAAAAACAAGATGGTGGAGCCCATGGACTGTCAATGATAGAAGCGGCTCTCTGACATTAACACTGGCAGGCAGTAGCCGGAGCTTCTAGGTGTGCAGCTCTGGTAGGAAAATCCCAGATGCGTGCCCCCGATGTGTCTCCATTTGTGTGAAGATGCTCGGGAGAGTGAGATTTAAACTATAGGCTAAAATAGCTGAAATCTCACTCTCGCTTGTGTCTCCTGCAAGATTTGGCTTGCTTCACATGTACAGGAGCCAAATTTCATGCAGACAGGTGCGCACATGACCGATAGGCGCGCACGCACCTGCGATGGCATCCGAGGGAGCTCTGGTAGCAGGTAAGAAGAGCAGCCCGTCACTGGACATTACAACTGGATTACTAGTGGTTCTAAAGAACTGGTTAGAACTGGTAGGAACCCACCTCTGTCCCATACCATTTCAGACAAATGATTGTCCATTCTCTTTTTGAAAACCTCCAGTGATGGATTCTTTACCAGTATTGTTACTATGCCTCTTTCAGGAAAATAATAAATTTGTGCTAAATATGGGATTTCTTCTAACTAGGTAATTTTCTAACCCTCCTCCTGCTCTGTCTTTTCTCTCCTAAGACTTGGTATACCAAAGGTCGGTGCTGGCATTATTATTCTGATCTTATTGTTAAAGGGTTGGGCAAACTAAAAATTATTGTAATGAATTCGGATGAGACACAATGGGAAATCTCTAAGCCCGCAACAAGCAATATAATGCTATGATAGTACCATAAAGGTGTTCTGCCTGGCCTCAAGCCACTCAAGAACAAAGTAATGAATCAAACACACCCATTCAGATTTGTAAAAATCAAACAAGGATTGTTCTTTATGTTCAGAAAACTGCAAACCACGAAGTTTCAGAGCAATGTGAGATTAAGTAGGCAATAGGTCAGAATTAATTACTCCAGTCCATGCAGGAGCCTTTCAGGCTTACAGCAACCAGCAATAACTCACAATTGGAATGTCAGAATGTCACAGAGATCCAAAGGCCAAAATGAAACCATGATGCATCAATGGCTCTCTCCAAAGCTGAATGATAATCTCCCACACAGATCGATCCAACCCTCCCCTTTTTCAAGGTTGCCGCAGCATCATTAAGTCTGATCACCTGTGCCCTATAATTTGCTTCTGCGTTTGTGCAGCTGCTTTTGTCTTCCCAGTATTCTCCAGACCCGAGCATTTAGAATAGCATTAATCATTAACTCTTCCCCTTCTGATCCAGATGAACCTCTGGCTGGAGAGCTGACTGAATCTGTTCCCGTCTCTGTCTCTCCAGTCCCTTCCTGCTCCCTGTCTCTCCCTGTCTCTGCTTCTAGTCCGCTGTCTGATTCATTCTGCAGCCAGACTAGTCTTCTGTGAACAGACAGCCCCCTGCGTCAAAGTCAGCCACCACAGGAGCTGGCCTGAAGCCAACCACAACAAAAGGCAGACACGAAACCATAGAAATAAAGAGCCCAAAACATCTCTATTTCATATATTGGTTAAATTTCATCTACTTCATTTCAGCCCAATGCTGAAGCCTATCTAGAGCTTTTTGAATGTCTCTTCTCCTCCAGCTACAGCCAGCTTTTTATAATGATTCTTTTCTTCATCTCTTTGACTCTTTCTCAGTGAGGTAGAAGAAACCATCATTTTTAGCTAGTCTTGCTCTTGTATACAATTAAAAATGTAAACATATTTTTGTAGAGGATCTTATCTTTGCCAAGTAGATGTTTTAGAAAAAAGTGAACCACTTTTATATAAGTTACAATAGTGTTCAGGAATTGTGTTGCAGTATAGCAAGTTTTTTTTAAAAAAAAATCATGACAAAGATACAGAATAGCCAGAGAAAGAAAGATTCAGAAGTAGATGAACACTTAGCAGTGTCATTAAACGCAATGGTTTTTTTTTTTTCAAATTTGTTATTCCATTTAAAAAAATATAATTATCTATTTTATATGGACTCAAGGCCATAATAATAGGAAAAGTGATATATTTTTCACATCTAGGAGAAAAACTTTAAATGCCAATTTTAAGGAATATTCCACTGTCTATTTCAACTTTACTTTTCAAAATGGAAATCAATTGATAAGCAAATGTGCCAAAGCAGACAATTTTTGTTCAGAAAAAGAAGTGTGAAATGATTTCAACAGGGAACTTGATGTGCTACTCAAATACATTTTTCCAAATGCATATTGTTGGTAAGCCTATATCTCCAGGGAATACTCTTAAGATTTTTTCTTTATACATTACATGCTGGGGGGGAGGGAATGAGTATACACAGATATAGTTCCACTTCATTTCTTCTGGTAATGTGAGAATTGGCCCTGCTTATAGCTCGGAAATATATTTCCTCAGTTGTTTGAAAGCCTTAAATTGCCCCTATTCTAATCTTTCCCCCTCTCTCATTCACCACACACACATATAAACAAAAAAAAAATCACATATTATATAATTAATAATCAATTAATTCTTGTGGATCTCCAAAGAAACCTACAAACTGGGTGAATTTGCAGAGAATGGTGAAGAATGTCAAGAATGTCGTTGTGATATTTACAATAGTTGTTATATGAGTTGCACAGCCTGTGAATGTCTGTCTGTCTGTCTGCCTGTTTGTCTCTCTCTCTCTCTAGTACAAGCTGATACAGGAGGTGAGCCTGTAGCCTAGAGGCTAAGGCCATTGCCTTACAAGGCAGAGCCCCAGGTTCAAATCCCAGTAAGGGTGTGGCTACGTGATGAGGGCAAATAAGTCTGAAATAGATCTATAGCAGTCTCTCTCCCTTTTCATTATCAGCAAAAATATGTCACACACACACACACGTGTGTGTGTGGTGCATTGCTACTGGTGCAGTCTAGAGCGCCACACCGGTAGGAACTCACTGATGACATAATTTTCGGTGATTTTTTTCCCGGCGTCTCCTGAGAAGGAGCTTCTCAACTGTGCTTCAGATGAAGAATAAAGATCGGCATTAAGATGGGATGGGAGGAATGGGGGGAACAGGAGAGCTTCTTCCGACATGGAGATGCCAGAAGGAAATTAGTGGTCCATCAGTGAGTTCCTACCGGTGTGGCGCTCTAGACCGCACCAGTAGCAATGCACCACACACATGTGTGTTTGTGTGTGTGTGCGGATGACATATTTTTGCTGATAATGAAAATTACATCATCAGTATGTTCTAACGATATGGCACTCTGGACCACACCATTAGGAACCCACCACTTCTATCTATCATCTATCTATCTATCATTGGACCAGAGTACCTCTGGAACCGCCTGCTATCGCACGAATCCCAGCGACCGATAAGGTCCCACAGTGTTGGCCTTCTCCGGGTCCCATCGACCAAACAATGTCGTTTGGCGGGCCCCAGGGGAAGAGCCTTCTCTGTGGCAGCCCCGGCCCTCTGGAATCAACTTCCCCCCAGAGATTAGAACTGCCCCACCCTCCTTGTCTTTCGTAAATTACTCAAGACCCATCTATACCGCCAGGCATGGGGGAGTTGAGACACCTTTCCCCCAGGCTTTTTTTAATATTTATGTTTGGGTATGTATAAGTTGTTTGCTTTTTAAAATATGATAGGGTTTTATGTGCTTTTTAATATTAGATTTGTTTTCGCTGGAATATTGTTTTTATTATTGTTGTGAGCCGCCCCGAGTCTTAGAAGAGGGGCGGCATACAAATCTAATAAATAAATAATAAATAAATAAATAAATATCTCCCTTAACTATTTGTTCTTATGTCAAGCTATTGCCATATCTGATTCTGAACTGTCTCCACCAAGTTGGACCAGGGTCACCTATATGTCTTTGTTCTGAAAGGTGAGGGTCATAGTGGGTGGAATAGTGATGCAAAGTGAGTGTGACCATATGATGCCAAAGTCTTCTTCTCTTTTGTTCCACTCAGTACCTGTATGTAAATTCTGCTAAATAAATAAAGGCAATTGCAAATAACGTATCAAACAGGCAGAGGACCAAATATTGTTTTGCTTCATGTAAAAATGAGCTTATTAGGCATAGAGAAAATACAATTTCCATGGTTACAAATGACCTGTTAATCTTCTAAATTATTTAATCTTTTTAAACAATGTCACTGCTAAAATTGTCTACTAAAAACCTGCAGCTGCTATCATATGTTTTTACTAATGTGTCTTCCATAAGCACTAATTTTCTTGTTACACCTTTGTGGGCAATTACTGAGTTGTCTAAGAGATTTTTTCTAAATAACCTGGTGTTTAAAAATAGAATAAGGTGTATATTTAATTTTGATTAATTTTTTTATGAAAATTTCCAGCACCTGCATATTTGCTTTTATTTCATTTATTAATTAAAGAAGACAATTTTGTGTTTTGAAACCACTGAGTGGAGTTTATTTGAACATCAAGAGCTGCATGAATACATTAATGCTGTATTTTCTTACATTAAAGTGTGCACTGACAGCATAACAGTGGACAATTGCATCAGAATCTAAAGTGTCTACAGGAATTGTAAACCCTGGATGACTGCTGAGTTATGAATGCTTCTAAAAGTCAGGATTCCGCCTTTGAGACAGGGAAAAGTGATAGAGGCCAGGGCAAACCTTAGAAGAAGCATTAAGATGGCAAAACAACAATGTAAACATAAGGTGGCGAACCATCTAGAAGACATCAACCTGAAGCAAGTTCTGGCAAGGATTGCAGCACCTAAGGGCAACATGAAGAACATGGTCAACGCTGACACCTCATTGGTAGAGGAGTTAAAGACCTTCTTTGTCTGCTATGAGGTGAAAAGACCAGGCTTCATGGCCTCTGTTGGCCTTCCAATTCCCAGTACTCACCCTATGTCAGTGATTACAAACCTTTTTTCCCCAGGTACTGAAAGGTGCGCTATCACACATGTGTGAGTGCCCACGCCCATAATTCAATGCATGGGAGGGTGAAAACAGCTTCCCCTGTTGCCCTTGGAGGCCTTCCGGAGGTCAAAAATGGCCTGTTTCCCAACTTCTGATGGGCCTAGTAGGCTCGTGTTTCGCCCTCCCTAGGCTCCAAAGGCTTCCCTGGAGCCAGGGGAGGGTAAAAATGCTCCCCATCCCCCTTGAGGATCTCTGGAAGCCAAAAACACACTCCCAGAACCTCTGTGCAAGCCAAAGATCAGCTGGCCAGCACACACATGCATGTTGGAGTTGAGTTAAGGCAACAGCTTGTGTGCCAGCAGATATTGCTCTGTGTGCCACTTGTGGCATTTTTGCCATAGGTTTGTCATCATTGCCCTATATGAACAGCAAGTGACAGTTGTATTGAAGGCTATGAATCCCAGAAAAGCTGCAGACCTAGATGGGGTGCTGTAGGTAGTGGTAAAGACCTATGCTGACCAATTAACAGGGGTCCTGACAAGGCTCTTTAACATTTCCCTGCAAACAGCCAATGTTCCATCATGCTTGAAAGCAGGCACTATTGTCCCAGTCTTGAAGAAAACAGCAATTAATGCCTAAATTAATTTGAAGAGCCGGTGTGGCGCAGCAGGTAGAGTGCAGTACTGCAGGCCACTGAAGATGACTGTAGATCTGTAGGTCAGCGGTTCAAATCTCATCACCGGCTCAAGGTTGACTCAGCCTTCCATCCTTTAGAGGTGGGTAAAATGAGGACCCAGATTGTGGGGGCAATAGACTGGTTCTGTTAAAAAGTACTATTGCTAACATGTTGTAAGCCGCCCTGAGTCTAAGGAGAAGGGTGGCATAAAAATCGAATAAAATAAATAAATAAATAAATGACTACAGACCTCTTGCACTAATGTTTAGTAATGAAATGCTTTGAGAGATTGTTCTCCAGCACCTTAAGATGCCTTGTCCCAGACTTTGATAAACTTCAGTTTGCCTAGCGGGGGAATAGGTCGACAGACAACACCATAGCTACTGCCTTACATTCTGTAGCGAGCCATCTAGAGCAGTGGTCCCCAACGTTTTTTCCACCAGGGACCAGTTTCAGCAAGGCAATTTTTCTATGGCCCGGTGGGGGCGGAAAGGGGTGTGGTTGGGGGCGGGATTAAGCATGGGGGTGCTGGTCCTTCCCGCCTCTCTTTCCCGCCATCGCCCTGTGGCCGGCAGAACCTGCCTCCCAAACCTTCTTGCCCGGCGGCAGGTGAAGCGCTGGAGGGAGGGGGTCAGGCCGGCCCTCCTGCCTCCCCCCCCAGCCAAAAATGCAAAGGCGTGCCACGGCAGAAGCCAAAAGAGGCTTGAGCCTCCTGGTCCTTCCCGCCCCTCTGTCCCGTCCAACACCCTGTGGCTGGCAGAACCTGCCTCCCGAGGCCTCTTTCCCAGTGGGAGATGAAGCATTGGAGTGAGGGGGCGGCGGCAGGAGGACTGGCAGCTGCTGACTCCACGGACCGGTGCAACATGCCCCGCGGCCCGGTACTGGTCCACGGCCCGGTGGTTGGGGACCCCTGATCTAGAGAATCCCAGAAACTATGTCAGGATGCTTTTTCATAGATGATAACTTGGCCTCCAATACCATTCTTCTGAATATCCTTATCGAAAAGCTGGCTGACTTGGATTTCCCCTCGTTCATCTGTGACTGGGTCAAAGGCTTTGATGGACTGGCCACAAACAGTGAAGCTTAGCACTAGCTCCCCACAGGGCTACATGCTTAGATCATACCTGCATCCACTGTACACATATGATTGTGTATCGTCTGACCCATTCACTTTGATCATTAAGTTTGCAAATGATACCACTGTGTACTGGGACTTATTGCAGGTGGAACAAGTTGAACAACTATCCTTGTGGTGTGACCAGAACAATCTAGAACTGAACACACTCAAAACCGTAGAAATGGTGGTAGACTTTAAGAGAAACCCTTCCATCCTTCCACCTCTCACAATACTAGACAACACAGTATCAACAGTAGAGACCTTCAAATTTCTAGGTTCTATCATATCTCAAGACCTAAAATGGTCACCTAACATCAAAAACATCATAAAAAAGCACAAGAAAGAATGTTCTTTCTGCGCCAGCTCAGGAAGCTCAAACTGCCCAAGGAGCTGCTGATACAGTTCTACAGAGGAATCATTGAGTCTGTCATCTGCACCTCTTTAACTGTCTGGTTTGGTGCTGCAACCCAACAGAACCGACACAGACTTCAGAGGATAATCAGAACTGCAGAAAAAACAATTGCTGCCAACCTGCCTTCCATTGAGAACCTGTATACTGCACAAGTCAAAAAGAGGGCGGGGAAAATATTTACTGACCCCTCACATCCTGGACACAAATTGTTTCAACTCCTACCCTCAAAACGTCGCTACAGAGCACTGCACACCAAGACAACTAGACACAAGAACAGTTTTTTTCCGAATGCCATCACTCTACTAAACAAATAATTCCCTCAACACTGTCAGACTTTCTACTAAATCTGCACTTCTATTCTACTAGTTTTTCTCATAATTCCTATCACCCATTTCCTCCCATGTTGACTGTATGACTGTAACTTGTTGCTTATTTCCTAAGATTTTTATTAATATTGCTTCCTCATTGCTTATTTGACCCCTATGACAATTATTAAGTGTTGTACTACATGATTCTTGACAAAAGTATATTTTATTTTATGTACGCTGAGAGCATATGCACCAAGACAAATTTCTTGTGTGTCCAATCACACTTGGCCAATAAAAAATTCTATTCTATTCTATTCTATTCTATTCTATTCTATTCTATTCTATTTGAAACAGCATATGTGGGGGAGGTTCAATAACTATCCACACGGTGCTTAGAAAACAACCTGTGTTAAATACAGGCTAATATCCACCCTGGTTGTTATCTGATTGGTTGAACTTAAACAGCCAGCATTTGGGAGACTTGGATAGTTTTTATTGGTCCTCCCCTGCAGCTTCTCCATAAATAAGGAAGCTTGTCAGCTGCAGTTCTGTTGCTAACTGTTTGAGCGGAGTCTTTGAATAAAGAGCTATCTTTATGCAAAGCTGCTTCCTGCCCTTTTCCTTTGAGCTAGCGGACATCCTGCTTTAATAACCCACACCTGAACTTCAGCAACACAAAGGAGATGGTGTTAGACTTCCAGAAGAAGAGAGAGGAACCTGCCCCACTTTATGTCAAGGTGGGCTGTGTGGAGAGAATTTCTTCCTTAAATTCCCAAGAGTCTACCTCCGTAAAGATCTCACTTGGAAAATCAACATGACCCAGGTGGCCAGAAAGGTGCAACAGAGACTCTACTTCATGCAAAAAGAAAGAAAGAAAGAAAGAAAGAAGGAAGGAAGGAAGGAAGGAAGGAAAAGTAAAAGAGCAACTGATAACTTCCTTTTACCAATCCACAATATAACATGTCCTCACTTATTGCATCATCGTATGATATGCCAGCCTGACAGCTGCAGATAGAAATACATCCTGGGCTATGTTCTGATACCACTGGACAACATTGCTAGGCTTGAGGCCTTAGAAGAGTGAGAAAAATCCTCAGGGATGACTCACACCCTGGTCAGCACTTCTTTATGTCAGAGTTACTTTTGAACTTGCATTGGAAATGTGGAGGATACCAGACACGGGACGGTTTCTTTAATAAAGACCCTACAGCAGGAGTTCTTTCTTCAGAAGACTTTTACTTCTTCTTAGTATCAAAAACTATTAACTCTATACTATATTACAGAACACCTAACCAAACTATTACACTAGAAGACTCCATACTAAACCACAAGAGACCAACCAACCATAATAGATCAACCACTAACCACAAGACCACTAAACAAAGGTGTATTACAATATATACAAGTATTGACCAATCAGATCGTAGAACAGATGTCATCATTCTGCTGAATCACCATGACTCAGCATTCTCTCTACTTTACAGTAATTACAGCATTTCCACTGTACTTGGAATATTACCTCAGGTTTTAAATCCTGACACTGTATTCTCCTACCATCGGGAAGGGGATATGGAAGCATAGGCAGTCACACAAACAGGCTGAAGAACAGTTTGTATCCATGAACTGTCAGTCTCCTGAATGAAAAATAACTCCAACAACATAGTACAATTGACTTGTGGGGCTGGCATGATGTACCAGATGTTCACGTGGTGCAATAGGATTGGGTGTTTGTTAGGAGGATTCACTGGGATAGCGATTTTATGTCTTTCACTATGAATTGTATTGTGTTGGGTGGATGCATGAAGGGATGCGCAGACAATCTCATAGTACTCATGTTGTTCTCTGACAATAAAGTTTGAATTTATTTTTGCAGCAGATATCTGAAGCTATGAATAAACAAAAAAATAACTCTTCTCCAAGCCAAAATACAATGAATTTATTTATTTATTTAATTTATTTATTTATTAGATTTGTATGCCACTCCTCTCCGTAGGCTCGGGGTGGCTAACAACAGTAAAAAGACAATATGAACAAATCTAATATTAAAAGTAATGTAAAAAACCCCAATTTAAGAAACCAATCATGCATACAGACATACCATGCATAAATTTTATAAGCCTAGGGGGAAGGGAATATTTCAATTCCCCCATGTCTGATGACAGAGGTGGGTTTTAAGGAGCTTACAAAAGGCAAGTAGGGTGGGGGCAACTCTGATATCTGGGGGGAGTTGGTTCCAGAGGGTCAGGACCGCCACAGAGAAGGCTCTTCCCCTGGGTCCTGCCAAATGACATTGTTTAGTTGACGGGACCCAGAGAAGGCCAACTCTGTGGGACCTAACTGGTTGCTGGGATTCGTGCGGCAGAAGACGGTCCCGGAGATATTCTGGTCCGATGCCATGAAGGGCTTTATAGGTCATAACCAACACTTTGAATTGTGACCGGAAACCGATCGGCAACCAATGCAGACTGCGGAGTGTTGGTGTGACATGGGCATATTTAGGAAGGCCCATGATAGCTCTCGCAGCTGCATTCTGCACGATCCGAAGTTTCCGAACACTTTTCAAAGGTAGCCCCATGTAGAGAGCATTACAGTAGTTGAGCCTCGAGGTGAGGAGGGCATGAGTGACCCTGACTTCATTATTTCAATGGAAGAAAAACTGTTCCATACTTTAGGGGTTTTTGTAGCCTCTATTGAACTGAATGGACATACGCTGTGGATTAGGAGAATTCTGAGAAATACTGCAGGCACTTTCTCTGTCAATGAAAGACATATTTATTATGTAACCTCCTGAAACCAAACAGAAATGATTAGACATTATCACAGGAAAACAGGAGAAGAGTTGTTCACTGGGCAATTCCCACGCAGAGAATGATCTGATAATTTACAGGTAGTTGCTTTGATATCAAAGTATCCATCAGAATTACTGATAGGCTGTGACAACCCTCTTAGTAAATATAATCTGATAGCAGAAACTGAGATAAATAGAGGCCTGATTTGTAAGTTCTTATAAATTGTCAAACTAGAGTAGATATTTCCCCTGCAGTAAGTGATTTTCTCAGGAAAGATATATTAACCAACAAGCCGCCACGAGTCTACGGAGAGGGGCGGCATACAAATCTAATAATAAATAATAAATAATAAAACATAACAAAAAATCTCTTCCTTTTCTTCCATAGTTCTATAAAGCTGATTTTGCAAAATAAATTAATGTACTAATTTTCACTGCAAATAACATCTCGTTTTACTACATTGTCCTTTGTAATAGCTTTGATGTCTGGACTGTTTAAGGGAGATAGCTAAATATTGTAAAAATAGGGGTAATAATGGGTACTACCCTGCAGCCTAAAACCCAAGGGGAATGAGGTGTTGTGCTGGAATATGTGAGGCCACACCTAAAAAGTGATCTGACTAGTGAGCAATACAAAGCAATTAGGTCTGCTATCTGCTTTCCTTACTATGACAAGTTCATGAATAACAACATCAAAAACCAAAACGACAAACAAAAACTAACCAGAATTGGGACAAAAATAAAATCTATTTTAATAAAATAACTTGATTAAAACTTTTTTTAAAAAAATGTCAGGATTTGATTGATTACTGTTCTACAGGTAAAAAGTTGCGAGCATAATTTTGGGGTGCAAAAATCAAAATAACATTTAAAAATGTATATTGGCTCTAGTTTCCATGATATAAGCAACCAACGAATGAAAAAAGGTTTATAAAATGCATGATGCGACTTACACTATAGGTAGTATTGGTGACCAACAGAAAAGCGCCACGTGAAACAAGATGATGCAATATTAGCTAATATTACATCATCAAATTATATAAAAGCCACAGCATCTGTCGCTTGGCGAGTTAGACAGCATCTTTAAACATTGTTTTATGCTGATAAATTTAGTTATGCCTCGAACCTGTTTAAATAAAGCAGATAATTTCTGCTATCCAGATTCCTAAGAGGTCAGTAAGGGGCGAGTACAAGTGCACTAGAGTGCCTTCCGTCCCCTGTCCAATTACTCTCCTATATCTCCTATACCTTTCTTCTATTCCTATATCTCTTCTTCTATTCTTTCATTGATATGTTCTATTACTATATCTTCTTTTCTATTATTTCTTAGATATATTATACTATGAGTATCTTCTCTATAACCTTCATCATGTATTTTACTATGTGTATATAGATATATACCTACTAAAACCCTCATTGTGTATTGGACAAAATAAGTAAGTAAGTAAGTAAGTAAGTAAGTAAGTAAGTAAGTAAGTAAGTAAGTAAGTAAGTAAGTAAATAAATAAATAAATAAATAAATAAATATATATATTTGTGGTGAAGTTACTTTTACATCCCAAAAACAAAGATTAGGAAAACCTGCAACTTGTATTTTGATTGCAAGATAGGAGACCAGGACAAAAACTGGATGTTACACATATGCTTTAATTAATGCATTTTGTAGTGGCAATAACATGGAGAGAACCAACAGATCAGGTCATAATTGTTATTTTTGTATGGTGCAGAAGCAAAAAAATTGGCGAAAATTGCTGAAATCTCACATTCTCACGTGTCCTCATGTGAGATTTGACTTCCTGTGCAGTCACAGGAAGCAAATCTTGCTCCTATGCGCATGTGAGCGCACCGGGGTTGCGGAGCTCCATAGGAAGCACACCAATAGTGGCAGAAAGCGGAATCCGCCCCTGATCCTGTGATTCTCAAACTCTGGGCTATATATTCAAAAACTGAAAATTACCTTAAGGATTGTGATTTTCAAATCATAGGAAACTAGTCTGCCTTGAATCAGATCAGGAAGTCTCATAACATGGTATCTTTAAGATTTATGGACTTCAGCTCCCAGAATTCTTCAGCCAACGTGGAATTTTGGGAGTTGAAGTCCCAAAGTCTTAAAGTTGCCAAGTTTGGAGATCTGTGAATCAGACCAAGAGACTTTTTATTGCTTCCAGCATTGTCCTCATAAAAATGTTGATTACAATGCCCAGTACCCTTCTATGGAAACTAGAGGTATGTCAACCTTCTGAGGCTGACTGTGAGAAGATTGGAGCTACCATATTTTTAAGAGTATAAGACACACCCTTTTCCTCCCTACAAAAAGATATTGACAAAATTGAAGGGGTCCAAAGATGTACTACAAGAATGGTGGAAGGTCTTAAGCATAAAACGTATCAGAAAAGACTTAATGAACTCAATCTGTAGGACAGAAGGAAAAGGGGGGACATGATCGAAACATTTAAATATGTCAAAGGGTTAAATAAGGTTCAGGAGGGAAGTGTTTTTAATAGGAAAGTGAACACAAGAACAAGGAGGCACAATCTGAAGTTAGTTGGGGGAAAGATCAAAAGCAACGTGAGAAAATATTATTTTACTGAAAGAGTAGTAGATCCTTGGAACAAACTTCCAGCAGACGTGGTTGGTAAATCCACAGTAACTGAATTTAAGCATGCCTGGGATAAACATAGATCCATCCTAAGATAAAAATACAGGAAATAGTATAAGGGCAGACTAGATGGATCATGAGGTCTTTTTCTGCCATCAGTCTTCTATGTTTCTATGTTTCTAAAAGATGCTGAAAAATTGAATGCATCTTATACTTTGAAAGTAGCTTTTTTGAAACTTTTTTCTCTGGCCCTAACTAGGATCTAATGATCTTCCTGGTTTCATATTCCCTCCGAAGAAGGTTTTTTTCCAACTTTAAGTCTTTGCAGGCTTGTTTTCATTTCTACTCCCTCTGAAAAAGTTTTTTTCAGTCCTAACCAAGGGATAAAATAATGTACTGAAGCTGAACAGACTAAGGATGCTAGCCAGATGAATACCTGGTAGGTAGATTGCCCTTCCCCCTGTTTTCCTACCCCAAAACTAAGCTGCGTCTTATATTCCGGTGCATCTTATACTCTGAAAAATATGGTATCTTTTTTTGAGAGATGCCACTGTAACAAAATCTTGCCACCCTAACTAAATTCCCCTTCCCTCCCTCTTATACCCCAAAGAGCCAGGGAGGACTCTGCTAAATCTCTTCCTAATACTCTCTTTTCTTGGGCTGAAAACATCCTTTTGTGCATGTCTTTTTTGTAATAGTTTGGGAATAATTTCTTCAAGGTTATCTCCATGGGTCCCTACAGAAAAACACAAGGGGGTTAAACTGCATGGCAGTGTCTCTCCAGGTTCCCAACTAGCATCTTTCCTGGCTTACTGTAGTGTTGAAAATCTTCCTACCGGGAAATGTGTTATAGTGCTGAGTTACAATCCCCACTCTTCAGAATGCTGAACCCTTAATTCTAATATATATTTATATGATATATTGACTGTACATTAGAAGCTTCTCTCTTCTTTTCCATAAACAATCTCCCCGTCATGGAAAGAAATGTCTTTTAAGCTTGTCTAGCAAAATAAATATTGCCTAGTTGTAAATATTCAGCTGGTGCCTTCCAAATCTGTGGAATATTAAACTTTTGTCTTTTGTGAGCTCTTTTTCTTAAAGTCTGCTTGTCATCCCTGTAGGAGACTTTGTACTGATGCAGAACAGAATAAAGAGATTTAAAATTTGGGATGAAAGAACTTTTCACACCCACCAGTTAATTAGTCTTCTAGTACAGACAGTGTGAGTGTGCATCCTTATTTAAAACTTGCAGCATAAATTTTTCTCCAGGCTAATTTCCTAACATGTCAATTTAAGGGATTTTTGCTTTTTTTACTCTTTATGGGAATTTTCTTCTATTACATCCCATTCCTTTTCTTGAGGGTTTCCTTCACAACTGGTTCTTAATGTATAAGATGGGAGACAACAGAAAGAGCTTTCATGTTACTATGTTTCACAGAAAATGTAATACTATTCGGAAACATAAATGGGCACGTTCAGCAACGAATGGCAAGTTTTCACGTACATCCATTTGTGAATCAGTCCTCAGAGGCCTTCAGATATTGCATACCAGAAAGTCTCAGAAATGGTCTTTGAAGATAAGCAGATATGCACATAATTGTGTCCTGAATATGAGAATACTGGGAGCCCAAGAGGCACCACGCTAGACAGTTCCATGAAAAAAATGCATTTCAAGTACGGTGAAGATGAATAACTCAAGTCTCTTAGTGGCAGTGTATGAATTGTCATTGTTATGACCTTTCCATTCAACTGTGAATCAGATTACGAGAGGACCAGAGTTTTCCCACATTGGCGTGCAGAATCTTAGTACAGTGCTAACACTAAGCCCAACATTTGTGCATGCTATGATCCCACAACTATGTCCTCAGGCTTCCAGGGAAGAAAATCACCGTTCTCTCATAAAGACAGCATGTATTCCAAAGAGTTCACTTCAGAATCATAGATACGAGGGTTGTCCGGAAAGTAATGCACCACATTTTTTTTCTCAGCCTACACTAATGATATGAATGCGAAACTCTAAATATATATTATTTGAATTGTCAGGAGTGCGTGTATAAATTTTGTGTTTCTTCAGACAGATAGCGTAGCTGCAGCAGTGTAAGTGATGTACGTTACAAGCAGCGTGTCTGTTGCAGTATAGCATGAAATATGTTAGAATAGGATTGTATTATAATTACATATCTGGACCTCTAGCATAAAAATACTCTGCTTACCCTGATTCTATAACCCAGGACAGGAAGGGCACTAACTTGCCTAAACTTGACGTTATAGGATCAAAGGGAGGGATTTACATTGCCTGAAGCATACAACAGGACGACAGGGTGATTAAGGAAGATTAGTGAGATAAGGCAGAAGACTTAAGAGAAATTAGGTGTGAGGAACATCTGCTCTTAGGAAGTTTCTAGGAAATTGTTTCTTGATATCTATGGGAAAAGGAAGAACTCAAAAGATATGTTTGAAGTTATGTTATTGGATGTATCATTTGACATGTATATGTAATTATCCCCCATTTCCTTATGTTCCCAAATAAAAAGGGGTACATGGCTCTACACCATGTGACTTCACCCAGAGAGAGACAATGTGTCCAAGATTTCTTTCTAGGATTCAAGTTCGTGAGTGACCCCACATGGCTGGGTTGCTCTTAGTCCCTTTCTGAGGACATTGTCTTCACTAGGGACTTTGACAGCATCCACACGTGTCATCATTGAATTTCTCACTGCGGAGAAAGAAACTGGGAAACATTCACAAATGTTTGTGTACAGTTTATGGAGAATCTGCAATTGACAGAAGTACGGTTAGTCGCTGGGCACAGAGGGTAAGGTCATTAGAAGACGGTTTGGCAGAGCTCCAAGATTTGCAGCATTCAGGGCGGCCAGCCACGCCTGTCACACCTGACGAGACACAGCTTGCTGATGTGCTCACTCATGAGGACCAATGCATAATGACTTGGCAGTTGGCGCTAAAGTTGTCAATCAGCAAAGGAAGTGTGGATGCGATCATCCATGCTCTTGATTACTCAAAAGTGTGTGCATGATGGGTTCTGCGCTGTCTTATGGTGGACTAGAAATCTCTCAGAAAAAAAACATTTCTTCTGAGCTGCTGAAATGTTTTGAAGCTGAGGGGGAAACTTTCTTGTCCAGGATTGTGACAGGTGATGAAACCTGGGTTCACCATTTTGAGCCCAAAACAAAATGACAGTCGATGGAATGGCGTCATTCTCAATCTTCACAGAAGAAAAAATTCAAAGCAACTGCTTCCGCCAGTAAGGTCATGATCACTGTGGTTTGGGATTGTGAAGGGTGTCATACTCATTTTTGTGATGCAAAGAAGCAACACCATTAATTCTGAAGCTTATGTGAAGACATTAACCAAAGTCAAGAAGTGCTTCCAGTGACTTCGGCGTCATAACAACCCAGGTGAATGTTTGATTCAACATGATAATGCTCAGCCTCATAGACGTTTGAGGACTAAAAAGGGTTGGACACTGTTACCCATTACAGCCCTGACCTAGCTCCTTCAGACCTCCATTTGTTTAGGCTGTTAAAGGATGTCATTCATAGAAGGCACTTTAAGGTGATTCGCACAGTGCAGAAAT
Source organism: Erythrolamprus reginae (assembly GCF_031021105.1). NCBI lineage: Eukaryota > Metazoa > Chordata > Lepidosauria > Squamata > Dipsadidae > Erythrolamprus > Erythrolamprus reginae. The sequence continues at coordinate 110,115,733 of NC_091953.1, read as the reverse complement.
GGATTTGTGACCTGAACAAGGAGTGGTACCAACAGGGCATACATGCCCTTGTGTCTCGCTGGAGGAAGCCCATAGAACGGCACGGAGATTACGTGAAAAAATAGAGAGTGTAGAAAAAACATCATTCTTTCTTGAGTGTAAATTTCCTTTTGTTCAATAAATAATTGTTGAAGAAAAAAATGTGGTGTATTACTTTCTGGGCGACCTTCGTACTACTGGTAGTATCTCAGGCTAAGATGTCAGGACGACTGTAGAATATTGAAAATGGATAACAGAAACAAACTAAAAACAGACACAACTAGCCATTTTACAGCTGCATGGTCAACTTGAACAATCCTAGTATTTAAAAGAAACAAGCACATACTTAGAGTAACTCAGATGAATGCAAGGTTTTTTTTTATTGACAATAAAAGTTTCTGAGAAATTACTGAGATTTTGACACTGGGCTAGTTCTGTCAGGTAGTTTATTAAAGCAATTGGTCAGTTATGATCATTAAACCAATAGGTACTCTAAACACAGGTTGACTCATTTTGTGCTGAATCTACTAAAAGCTTTCCCCCCCTTTTTTTGGCTCACATAAGGGCAAATAAATTTTTGAAAAAGAGCAGGTTTCACCCTCTGAATGTCACCGAAGAACACAGGACCTTTTATGATTTGTTAAAGTGACAGGTTATCAGCCTCAACTGTGATGGTTCAGAACGATTTTAATCAGATGAATATACTTCATGAAAGAACTCTGAAATTGAGCTAAAATGGCTAGGTCACACTCTTATCTTTTATCAAAGTGATTTCAATTGAATCCAGGTTCCCCCCTCCCACTTTTCCTTCTGCGAGAGAAAAAAAGGCACTTTTTCATTTTGACTGCAGTGTCGTTATGGATTGAGAGAGACTACAGGTCACGTAAACTAGCAAGTCCAGCGAAGAGAGCAGCGAGAGGGGAAGATTGTTCAGTACTTTAAAAATGATAGGAAAATTTCTGGCTCCAACCAGGGATTTCATAATAGCCCTGCTTCTGTCAAAGGTCATCGTGAAGGTAATGGAGGGTAAAATAATCTCCCATTGAGGATTACCCATGTGAAGTGGCAACAGATGAAAGTAAGCGTTTTAAAACCACTGAAGCACATCCACCCGGCATAATCTCAAGAATGTCCTCTCTGCAGGAGGTGAAGCAGAATTATATGGATGTGAATACAGTAAATGGTGGAAAGGTGATAGACTGTCAACTTCTTTGACACTCAAGCAAGAACATTTTATGTTTTATCTCACCCCTTCTTCAACATGCCCTCCTGCCTATGATCCTTTGCATTTCAGAATTGCTGAGAAGTTGGCAAATATCGATTTTTCTGCTAGGTCTGAATCTTGTAGGCAGTAGATATGAGGAAGGCTACATATTTAAAATCAGGACGCCCCGAAGGTGCTTTTATGTGTACCAGTAAACAGTAGTGGCTTTTCACTAATAATCACAAAGGCTCCTCTGACCAAGAAGGCTCCTCTGGGCCCTCTTTTGTTATAGCAAAGAGCACTCGTCTCCAAACAAACTGGTAATTTGTACAAGTCCCTTATCAGTTCTGTGATACTTAGCTTGCAGCTGTGAGGCAATTCACAGTCCTTCTTAACTCTTGTTCTGAATCCAAGGAGGAGCTAGATAATTGATCTCCTTCTGAGCTGTCTGCCACACTCTCCTCCTCCCTGTCACTCATGTCTTCTTGGTCAGAGGAGCCTCCAGGGGTGGCATACAAATCTAATTAATAATAATAATAATAATAATAATAATAATAATAATAATAATCGACATCACAATCCCAGGAGACAGCAGAATTGAGGAGAAGCAGCTAGAGAAATTAGTGAAATACGAAGATCTAAAAATCGAGCTGCAACGACTCTGGCAGAAGCCCGTGAAAGTGGTCCCAGTGGTACTTGGCATGCTGGGCTCAGTACCAAAGGATCTCAGCAGACATTTGAAAACCATCGGAATTGACAAAATCTCCATCTGTCAATTGCAAAAGGTCGCTTTACTGGGATCGGCAAACATAATTTGCTGCTACATCACGCAGTCCTAGGTGCTTGGGAAGCACCCGACTGGTGATGAAATACGAAATCCAGCATAGTGATCTCGTTTGCTGTGCTGTACTGACATAATAATAATAATAATAATAATAATAATAATAATAATAATAATAATAATACTCCCAATTTAATGGTTGGAAATGCAAGTGGTTGCTGACCTGTTCCTGGATTTCCTTTAAATGCTTAGTATATATTTGTAGCTCAACACAGAAAAGGATTTACAAACTGTGTGTAAGATATGGTTGTCCAGGAAGGTAAGCAAAGCAGGTTTTCAGTTAGGTAACCTAGTAAAACAGTAAATTAATTTCAGTTTTTTTGTTTTGTTTTATTAAGGCTTATGGAATTATTATTTTTAATCTGTTACAATTGAAGGAGACATTTTTCTAGTTGAGTGAAAAATACAAAATACACATGGATTTTCTTCAAATGCTGATTTGTTTTTCCTTTTGAATTATTGTTTTTAATTTAATGTAATTAAATCCATATATATATCCATAATAAAAGAAATCCATAGTGTCACACATTGTATATAATCTCTTTCTACACACACACACACACACACACACACACACACACACACACACACGAAATAAAAGAATCATCATTGGATGTGCTTTCTAGTTCTGAGTGTGATGCTATTTATCCATCCCTGAGTCAGCAGAAATCAATACGATCATGAAATTTGCAGCCTCGTTGCTGATTTTCATTCTGTATTTATTGTGTTTGTTCTAAGACATGGCTAGCTGGCGCTATCCTGGTTTTGTATGTGCTGAATTTGGAAAACAAGTAATTGGTCCATTCCTTTGGGTATGTTGTCTATCTCTCTGGAATGTCATCGGACAGAAGGAAAAACAAATGCCAATGTTGATGCTTCATGCAAGAATGGGGTGAATCTGCTGAAGGACCGTATATGTCAGCCCTTGAAGATAGGCCAAACCAAAACAAAGATGCTGCAATAAAATAGTTTTAAGAACAGATTGAGAGAAGAACAGACTACTGTATCAGAGCTGCACTTTCGGAAGCTAGCCAGCCCAAGCAGCAAACCAGCCCAACCAGCTAAACAATCCAACCAGCCAGTCAAAGACCAATAGATATGGAGTTGAAGTCTTCAATGAAACACAGCAGCAGTAGGAAGTCTTGGAAAAATATATTTACACTACTACTATATACTATCTTTACTATACATACTGTACATCACACTAGTATCTCACTACAACTATCTCAGTTACAATAACTCACAGGAGCCAAGGGATCAATACAGCAACTTCAGAGCACACTTCACACAGAGCAAGATCAGATATCAGAGAGAGAGAACGAATGAACAGCAGAGAGCTCTTGCATATTTAAATCCTTTTCACCTGATGAGGTTGCTGCATGCTTAATTTCCTCAGAATGACTCAGCATTTTCTACCTAGGCCTTCCTTCTGCATTGAGATAATCTCAGGATATGCTTAATCCTGACATACTGAATGGAAAATGTCTTCATGGAAAGAAGTTGAGATAATTACTGGTACATGGTATCTTTCAAATAATTCACTGCTACCCTGTTTCCCCCAAAATAAGACATCCCCTGATAATAAGCCCAATTGGGCTTTTGAGTATATGGCAATAAGGCCAAGCGCTTATTTCAGGATTCAAAAAAATTATTTTTATTTATTTATTTTATTTATTTATTAGATTTGTATGCCGCCCCTTTCTGTGGACTCGGGGCGGCTCACAACACAATAAAACAATTCATGACAAATCTAATAACATATAATTTAAAATTTAAAATAGTTAAAAAACCAATTTTTAAACAGACAAACATACCATATATAAATTATATATTCCCAGGGGAGATATCTCAATTCCCCCATGCCTGACGACAAAGGTGGGTTTTGAGGAGTTTACGAAAGGCAAGGAGGGTAGGGGCAGTTCTAATCTCTGGGGGGAGCTGGTTCCAGAGAGTCGGGGCCGCCACAGAGAAAGCTCTTCCCCTGGGGCCTGCCAACCGACATTGTTTAGTTGACGGGACCCGGAGAAGGCCGACTCTGTGGGACCTAATAGGTCGCTGGGATTTGTGTGGCAGGGTCTTATTTTCAGGAAAACAAAGTATGAGTATTAGAGTTTTTGTGTAATACCAAATCTAGTAGGAGAATCTAGTTTCGAATCCTTAAAGTCCTAAACCACAAGAAACAGATATTTGGGAAATTACTTAGAACAATACTTAGTGGGGGGCACGGGGGAGAGGGAAAAAAAGGTAGGAAGCAAACCCATGAGTCTTTCAATGGTGGAAAGTAGAACAATGGAGGCCAAAGAGAGACCTTTGTATGTATTCCTAATGTTTCTGTTGATCAATAAGATAAAGGGTACAGTATAATATTTTGACCCATTGAGAACAGCATCTTCCAGAAAATACCATGGGGTGGCAGACAAAATGGCAATAAGGCATAAAGCCACTGCTGAAAAGAAACTGGTGGGTTTCTGAGAAGGCAAGGGAATTTGGAAGTGAGAAGGTCTCAAAGACCAGGCCTGGAAGTTACACAAACGTGGAAGATAATGGCCAAATTATGGGGGAAAAAGTAGAGTATTTTGGTCCAGAAAAGGAGGATGACAATAATCCAGGGGTGGGCTGCTGCCTGGATGAGAGGGAATGCAGTGGGGTAGCAAATATGGAGCTCCAGCCCAGAGCACCCAATTTGCATTCAGAGATGTTGGAAGAAAATGCAGGGCGTTCTGTATAAGCCACACCCACAGTGTGGTAGTAAAAATGTTGGTAGCCCTTCCCTGCAAACACTATTAGGTTAGCCTCAACTGAGCAGGATGACTTCTGATTGAAATCTTAGTTACATGTGAGGAGGTTGGAGTAGCAACCCAGGCCTCATGGCGTCATATAAATTATACAATTATTTGCTACTGATGCATGCAATGTTACTGTGGCTAGTACCAGACACCTACACATAGAATTGAAACAACTTACAGAGGGTGTATGGCTGCATTCAACAGCAATTTTTTGTGGGGGTGTTTAGATCCTGAAACTGATTTTTTTAAAAAGAGGAATTATTAAAATGAGGGTATGATGACAATGATGATGATGATGATGATGATGATGATGATGATTATTATTATTTGTTAGATTTGTATGCCGCCCCTCTCCGCAGACCTGGGGCGGCTCACAACAACAATAAAACAATGTATAATGCTGTTCTGTCGGGCTCTCTGGTAGACTCCTCCCAAAAATTCACAGGTACAAATTTCAGACACACACACGTTTGAAAATTCAAAACAATGTTCTTTATAATGAAAATTCCCTTAACCTAAGGCCTCTTTTGGTATAGCAAAGAGCACTCGTCTCCAAACAAACTGGTAATTTGTACAAGTCCCTTATCAGTTCTGTGATACTTATCTTTCAACTGTGAGGCAATTCACAGTCCTTCTTCTTTCACAAAGTGAAACACACTTTGCTCTGGTTTAGTTTCAAAGTAGGGAAAAATCAGCACACAAAAAGTCAAAGTCAGTAAAGCAGTCACGAAACACAACGATCAGATAATCCTCCACAATGGCCAAACCCACAGGCTGCTCTTTATAGCAGCCTCACTAATTACCACAGCCCCACCTGTGGTTACAGGTGGTCTCATTTTCTTTGATAATAATCTCTCAGTTGTTGTTGCCTATGCATCGCTCTCCGCATGCGTGGCTGTATCATTAACTCTTGTTCTGAATCCAAGGAGGAGCTAGATAATTGATCTTCTTCTGAGCTGTCTGCCACACTCTCCTCCTCCCTGTCACTCATGTCTTCTTGGTCAGAGGAGCCTTCATCAGCAGATTCCACCGGGGGCAAAACAGGCCTGCAGCATGTGGATGTCTCCCCCACATCCACAGTCCTTGGGGCAGGAGCTGGGCCAGAGCTAACCACAACAAATGCTAAACAATAAAGCAATGATGATGCTACGCAAAGCAAAACTTCCAGCTTGACAAGCTGATAGAGTCAACAAAACGCCTTTCAACAATGAACAGAGACCAAGATCTCCTTCAGTTACAAATGCCCAATATACCCATATTGATTTCCGTTGACAAATTGTAACTGAAGGCAGAATCTGACCCAACATCTTTGTTCTCTGACTGAAAATGTAATTACTTTCATGGTACTTTATTTGTGTCTTATTTTATTGGTTTTTTTAAATGTTTGTCAATTTCCCGCTCATTATATGCATACATGTATATACAGAGACTCTTTCCCTTTTGCCCTTCAAAACATCACCTTCTTTTTGGAGATGGCTGTTTCATATTATTCTTGTTGGCTGCACTTTTCTCTTAAAAAAATGTTATTATTTATCTGTCAACATGATACTACTCCATGTCCTTTATTTTCAAACTGCATACAAGGAAGTTACACTTCATTTTACTTAGGGCATCAACTACACCATTAAACCATTTGTTATTTTTCAGAATGAAGACCTTGACATCAATTCTTCTGCAGGCATTTGCCAGTGAAACCTCTTCTATAGTTTCAGAAATAAGACAGCATAATATAACAGTACTTCTAAACAGATATTTTAATGAAAGCTAATGAAAGCTAATGAGAGCTTCCTGAAGAGAGTGGGGAAATGGAAATATGTTTCTAAGCATTCATACATATACAATAAATAGCATTCTATCAGGATTGAGAGCAAATCTGTGCCTATGCCAAAGGTCAGTTGACTAGTCTACAAACTACTTCTCAGAATTATTAGTTTTGTGACAAAAAATAAAGCAATAAATATTCTTGCCAATTGGACAGGAACAGTGTTACCAACCTTTGTGATCTCTTCATATTTTGATCTAAGATGCACATCAGATTTACCTTTTTCCTCTTTTAGTCAGCAAGCCTTCTCTGTGGCAGCCCCGACCCTTTGGAACCAACTCCCCCCAGATATCAGAGTTGTCCCCACCCTCCTTGCCTTTCGTAAGCTCCTTAAAACCCACCTCTGTCGTCAGGCATGGGGGAATTGAGACTTTCCCTCCCCCTAGGCTTATAAAATTTATGCATGGTATGTCAGTATGTATGATTGGTTTCTAAATTGGGTTTTTTTAAAATTAACTTAAATATTAGATTTGTTTACATTGTATTATTATTGCTGTTAGCCGCCCCGAGTCTGCGGAGAGGGGTGGCATACAAATCTGATTAATAAATAATAATAAATAAATAAATAAGCAAAGAAACACAACCTCATCATTTGATTCCAGGTGATATTATTTTCGCCCTGTTACCTTCTCTCTTTTAAAAATGTTTTTATTATACATTTTCCTTTATAATGCATCCCATTTTCAGTTTTATGACAGTCCAACTTATTTCTTCTCTTTCTCTCTCTTCTCTTCTCCCCTCCACTTCCTTCTCCTTTCGTCTCTTCTTCTCATTTCCCCTTTCAACTTCCCTCTTCTTCTTCTTCCTCTCCTCCCTTTTCCTGTCCCCTCTCCTCTTTCCTCCCCTCCCCTCTCCTTCCAACACTTTTCAACTCAGGATTTCTTAAACGGCCTTGACTTGGATTTTCCTGGAGACAGCATACTTTCAGCATCTGATATTGTCTAGATCTATATTGGTTTGTCAGCCATTATGGACTCCAACTCTTATCTTTTCTTCTTTCCATGGTTCTTTTTATTTTAAGTCTCCTCCTGTCCCCTCCATTTTGCAAATTCAACAATATCTTCCATTTCCTATGACTGTGATTGGGAACCTATGGCACATGTGCCACCTATGGCACACGGAGCCATATCGGAGGGCACCCAAGACTTGGCCCTATGTCAGTTCTAATGTGTATGCGCACTCTGGTCAGCTGATTTTCAGCTTTGGGAAAGGCTGTTTCGTCCTCCAAACACTTCAGGGGAAGCTTCCCTGAAGCCCCGGAGGCAAACAATGGACAAACCAGAAGTTTGGAAAACACACATCCGTTTTGTCGTTGTGCTAGTTTTTTGCACTCCAGAGGGTTCAGGGAAGCTTCCTGAAGCCCCAGAGTGCAAAAAACATGCATGTTAGGGGATGGAAGCGGTCTGGGCATTTTATTTTATTTATTTATTTATTTTATTTATTCATTTGTCCAATACACAAATACATAGGAAGAAAAATAGACATGTGATAATATAAAAGAGGGTGAAAGTGAACTTAGAAGAGAGGATATATGAAAGGAAGAGAATATATAAGATGGGTGAAAGAAAGGAAAGGCAATTGGACAGGGGACGAAAGGCACTCCAGTGCACTTATGTACACCCCTTACTGGCCTCTTAGGAACCTGGAGAGGTCAATCGTGGAGAGTCTAAGGGAGAAATGTTGGGGGTTAGGGGTTGACACAATTGAGTCCGGTAATGAGTTCCATGCATCGATAACTGGATTGTTGAAATCATATTTTTTACAGTCAAGTTTGGCGCGGTTCGTATTAAGTTTGTATCTGTTGCGTGCTCTTGTGTTATTGCAGTTGAAGCTGAAGTAGTCATTGACTGGTAGGACATTGCAGCATATGATCTTGTGGGTAATACTCAAATCGTGTTTTAGGCACCGTAGTTCTAGGCTTTCAAGGCCCAGGATAGTTAGTCTATTTTGTAGGATATTCTGTTTCGAGTGGAGGAGTGAAGGGCTCTTCTGGTGAAATATCTTTGGACATTTTCAAGGGTGTTGATGTCTGAGATGTGATATGGGTTCCAGACAGATGAGCTGTAGTCTAGGATGGGTCTGGCAAAAGTTTTGTAGGCTCTTGTGAGTAGAGTGAGATTGCCTGAGCAGAAGCTGCGTAGGATCAGGTTAACAACTCTAGAGGCTTTTTTGGCTATATTGTTGCAGTGGGCTTTAGCACTTAGGTCATTCGATATTAGTATTCCAAGGTCTTTTACAGAATGCGGGTTAGCAGTGAGAGATTGTGCACATGCTACCAGACCCCCACCCCCACCCCTTTGGCACATGAACCAAAAAAGGTTTGCCATCACTGTTCTATGAGAAAGTATTGCTTCAGGGAAAATTATGGGAATCTATCTTATTTCTCTTAAGCTTTGCTCCTATTTATAGGCTACAAAGTCTAACATGCCTGGCTGAGTGTTGCATACAGGGCAAGGTGCTCGAGAACCAACAGCAACACCAGACAGGAGGAGTATGCCAGTGCCTTTACATCAATACTTCCACGAAAACTATGCATTTGTTTTTCTCCAGTTGCCACTCAAAACCAAGTAAAGGAAGATAAAGGGATTCAAAATAATTTGCACTAGGCATACAAATCATGCCTGGAAAGAGATTTTTCCTAGTAATGTGTCCTTGAAGCAAGGATGGTATACATTTTGAGCACAACTATGTACTTTTTTGCTATCTGCAATAGCTTTTCATGATTCTATAATAGGGAAAAATGAATTGACTCATCTTGTTCTCCTTCAGTTCTTCCATTTTTTGGTGCATTCTTATTCCACAATACTTGGAGATATTTTTTTTTTAAAAAACCCTCTTTGTATGAATACATGCACATGGCTATTTATCCACCCACCATGCAAACACCCAATTTTGATTGTGTGCCATTGAGTTGATGTTAACTCTTAGCACCCACATATATTTTCTCTTGGAGGATTTGTTCTCAACCTGGAGTTGGGAGGGGGACCCCTGAGATGGGGGGGATCATATAATTTGGGCAGCTGTAAATGTGTCAAAGAATAGATATGACTAAATCCATATATTGCTTGAACAATATAAAGTTGATGTATTTGCAATAAAGTTAAATGTAAAAAAAATCTTTTTCATCCTTACTTTAAGGGAAGAATACTTTCACATTTTCATAAACAATATTATTAACGCAGGGAGCTGTATACTGAATTTTTCAGTCTAAAACAGCATTTGGTATTTGAATGGAAGGATGGAAATTGCACCTGGAAAAGTAGATGGAAGAACACAAATGGAATTTCATCTAATTTAATTGTCTGAATCAGTATAATTAAAATTGCATTACATTGATTAAATACAAGTAGTATGATTACTCCCTGTACATTTAGTCATTTTATCATTTTCCCCCATTAAAATGATAGTTGGCAAAAATTTTGAAGGCCATTTGCAGGCTTTGGGATTTGCCAATGACCTAGGTTTGTTCAATTCTGTTATATCAAAGGTCAAGAGAATCTCATTATTTGTGTCTGTGCCAAGTATCTCCTTGAGGGTAGTGCATAGGGCATAAGAGCTGCAAGAGATGACTCTATATAGAATGCTATGGTAGTGGCTATATAACTCTTCAGCTATTCAAAGAATAGGAAGCAAGTCTGTTCCATTAGCTCTAATTCATTTTGGTTGCATTAGTAACATTTTTTTTTCTAATGCTCTCTAAAGGTAAAGCTGGGAACTTTGGGTATGCTTAATGGTGCTTCTACTTTAGCACGGGCTAACATTTCAGGAACACATAAAAGCCTTTTAACAAACATGAGTCAGATCTTATGATAGTCTGTCAAGTTAACATCATTACTATAATTATTCAATGGATGGATAGTGAATAGCTTCCATTTCCCCTTCAGCAACCCTATAGTTATATAAAATAATTTCTATCTTGCTATTTTCAAGTCGCATTTTGCCTCTCTGAAATTTTTCCTATTAGTATTTTTAGTTTAAATGAGAAGTACATGAATTGTTTTATTTTAATCTATGTTGGCTTTTATGGGCTGCAGCTCTACACAATATGAGATTATTATGTAAAAAAAAAAATTCCTTACAAAGGAATGCCTATTTTCATTCTTTTCACATTGGTTCATATGTCATATGAGCTACAACTGAATATTTTGCTCTAAAAACAAATACAAAGCATTGTATGGAGAGTAAGTGAAGCAGCATAAATATTTCTTCTCTTTCCACTAAAAAGTGTTTTTCTCTATCTGAGCATTTTTCCTGTTGACCTCAGGGTGGAGGAATCTGTATTTTTTTCCACCTTAAGAAAGGAAAATGCTGTAGATATAGGTGTATAGCTGAATAGAAAAATAGAGAACGTCAGTTACATGCTTCATATATAAGAAGCTTTCATTTCATATCATAGTAACTGATAGTCTACATTAGTGATGGTGAACTTCCCCCCCACCCGGGTGCTGAAAGCGCGTGCACACACTCTATCGTGTCTGCGCGAGTGCCCACACTTATAATTCAATGTCTAGGGAGGGCAAAAATTCCCTCCCCTGCCCCCTTGAAGCCCTCTGTAGGCCAGAAACAGCCTGTTTTGCAACTTCTGGTGGGCCCGGTGGGCCTGTTTTTCACCCTCCCCAGGCCCTAGAGACTTCCCTGGAGCCTGGGGAGGGCAAAAGCGCTCTTCCCCATTCTCCCAGAGGCCCTCTGGAAGCTGAAAATGCCCTCCCAGTGCCTCTGCGTAAACTGAAAATCAGCTGGCCAGTGTGTATGTGAGTGCTGGAGTGGAGCTAGGGAAACGGCTCATGTGCCGGCAGATAAGGCTCTGGTGCCGCCTGTGGCACCCATGCCATTGGTTCATCATTACTGGTCTACATCAACTCACTGCAGCCATTTTGCTATGGATAACTCACCATGGTAAATTCAATATTGCCTATAGGACAACTCACCTAGGACAAGAGTTATACTAATATTGTAGAAATAATCCAACAGAAACATTAATATCCATGAATTCTGCATGATATGACTGTATGTATGTTTTTTATATTGGGGTTCCTTGCTTTTAGATTTTTAAATGTATAATTGTTATCTTAGATTTTAATTATTAGATTTATCAGTATATATTGTTTTTGTCACTGTTGTGAGTCACCCTGAGTCTGCGGAGAAGGGCGGCATACAAATCTAAATAATAATAATAATAATAATAATAATAATAATAATAATAATAATAATTAAAGAAAGGATGTTAAAGGAGGGACAAAATTAAATGCAAATGACAAATATGAAGATTAAAAAAATATTTTAAATAATTAAATTGAATTATTAAATTGCACTGCAGTATGCTAGCCCATGGTGAGCTGGCCACGGCACATTGTCCCACAGTGGGTGGCCCTGGTGACCTGACTATGGCGAATTGGCTGCGGCAAGCTGTCCCATTCCAATGACTGGACTCAAAATGAGTAATTTTCATCATTCAATTCCATCTCATGTAAAACAATACAATTGATCCATCTCCTGTTTAGAGTCACCAGGATAAGAATTAATTGACATTTCCTTTCAAGAAAGAACTTGAGAGGAAAAGGAGTTTATGAAGAGAAAGTGAACATTTTGGATTTTGATCTCTCAGATTCAAATCACAGATAAGACTTCCTTTTACCCTTAGAAGAAGAATGAGCTACATCATATTGTAGAATCCCTTCTGGTTACCTGTGATTAGGTTTTCTCTATGAGGGCCACACAGGATGGACTTGAAACATAGTCTTTGTAGTACTGTTGCACTGGCTAACTAACATGGGTTTTTTTTTTATTTTAAATTTGCGTTTGACTTGTATTGCTCAACTAGACACAAGTACATTTCCTCATAATGTTCACTCTGCTAAACAAATTATTCCTTCACCATTGTCAAACTATTCACTAAGGCTGCATTACTAGTACTATTAGTCTTCTCATCATTCCTATCACCCATCTCCTCCCACTTATGACTGTATGACTGTAACTTGTTGCTTGTATCCTTATGATTTATATTAATATTAAATGTTTCCTAATTGCTTATTTGTACCCTATGACAATCATGAAGTGTTGTACCTCATGATTCTTGACAAGTGTATCTTTTCTTTTATGCACATTGAGAGCATATGCACCAAAGACAAATTCCTGGTGTGTCCAATCACACTTGGCCAATAGAATTCTATTCTATTCTGTTCTGTTCTGTTCTGTTCTGTTCTATTCTATTCTACTCTACTCTACTCTACTCTATTCCATTCCATTCCATTCTTGTGCTAACTACAAAAGTAAATGGAATCTATTTCTCCAAGTTTCCCTTCTTCAGAGGGAGACCCCATTTTATCCAAGTACGCTAATGAATTGCTTTTAAATTATCTTCTGATTTGGTTGCTTATTGGAAAAGGTAACCAAGGCAGAAGCTAGAGCCAACATATATAATTTCTCCTATTTTACTCTTTTTCTTCAATTCTCCAAATACATTTTATTTAACACTAGCCTTCAGTATGACATACTGTTTAGAATTAAACCTGTCTTTGTTTAGGGCAGGGTTCTGTTCAGTGAGACCATGTTGCTTTTAGGGGTCATTTGTACTTAAAATGAAAGTATGTAAGGTCCAACATCATTACATAGATTACAAGAATATTTTAATCTACATCTCTGGTAGATGGATCTGGATATAAATAGCTCTGGACGATAGCTACTTTCGTAAGAGCGAAAGGGTAGAAGCTTCTATCAGGTTTGTAAACACATTTGTTTGAGCCTGGAAGCCAACTTCTCCTCTCTTTTCATGAATATCCATGAATTCTGTTTAGTCCCAGTGCAGTCTTGATGCAGTTGCTATCACCATTAAAACAATGTAAGCATTAATATTAATAATCACTTAGCGTTTTAATTGTGCTTGTTTCTGCCTGAAAACCATTTCTCTTTAGACGCTGTCTCTTGTGAGCTATTGTTCTTGGTTAAACATCTATTGAATTGCAATTTTAATGTCCTTTAGTAGGAGATGTGCATTTTAACGTATCCACAAATAAGTCATGCCTAATCTGCTCCCACGAAACATGCCTTTTTTCTTTTCTCACTTGGCAGCATTTATGTCAGACATAAGGAACGTTTCCCTCTCCATGCTGATATAGTCTGGATCTATGAAACTAAGATAAAGGACCTGATAAGTCTGAACAAAGATGGTCTGATTGTGCTCAGTGGAATGGATGAATCTATGCAGGGAAGTGAAGATGTAGATTTCACTATGAATGCAAGGCCTACAATGATGTTACTTAGGCTGCTGTAGGTGCTGTCAGCCTTTCAATGTAGATCAGGATCAGGAAACCAAAGCCATGTAGGTCAGTAATACTTTTGTTGTAAAGCTATACTAACAGAAATGTGCAAGCTTGATATGCATTCTCTCCCCCCCCACCCCCAATCTTCGTGTGAACTAAAGGAGCCTTGTCGGAGATGTTTATTCACATTTCATTCTTGCCCCAAACTCAGCCTCTTTTATCTGACCTAGATAGCTGTTCTTTCTCCTGTCCCTCAGGGCCTTCACTTGGAGAGCTAGGCAACCATACAGATTGATTAATTAATTAAATAAATATGCTCTGTCCCCTATAGCAGTGTTTCCCAACCTTGGCAACTTGAAGATATTTGGATTTCAACTCCCAGAATTCCACAGCCAGCGAATGCTGGCTGGGGAATTCTGGGCGTTGAAGTCCAGGTATCTTCAAGTTGCCAAGGTTGGGAAACACTGCTCTATAGGAATATAGAGGAGTGGGGATTTGTATCTTGTTAATAGATGCATGTTATGCTATAGTGAATGGTGACTCAGGATGAATGCAATCTGGGGGGGAAAAGATTATTCTTTGACATGAAAGAGTGCAGGATAAAAATGTGAGACAATATTATAGAAATGATTGACATTTTGGAGGGCTAAAGTAAATGCAAATGACTGTTTGGTGGGTATCGGTTTAGAAAGATGCCTTCATTTTGTGAATATGTAGTTCAGGCAAGTCTAGTCATGTGTACACATGAGAAAAGGATAAACATAAATTCTAAAGCCATCATTTATTTGTTAGTTTACGATGAAGGATTTAGAGAATTGTCGAAGGACGCAGGGTGAGGAAAGGGTGTGAATTTGGGAAAGATAATTGTTAGGTAGGGTCAAAGGTGGAGCTTAAGAAAAAAAATTACATTGGAAAAAGAAAAATCTTTTGTACAGCACTTAATGATTGTCATAGGGGTCAAATAAGCAATGAAGAAACAATCAATATTAATAAAAAAATTTAGGATGCAAGCAACAAGTTACTATTATACAGTCCTAAGTGGGAGAAAAAGGATGATAGGAATGATGAGAAAAAACCTAGTAGAAATAGAATTGCAGATTTAGTAAAAAGTCTCACAGTGTTGAGGAAATTATTTGTTTAGTAGAGTGATGGTGTTCGGAAAAAAATGTTCTTGTGTCTTCGTGTGCAGGGTTGTGTAGTGACGTTTTGAGGGTAGGAGTTGAAACAGTTTGTGTCCAGGATGCGAGGAGTCAGTAAATATTTTCACCGCCCTCTTTTTGACTCGTGCAGTCCTCAATGGAAGGCAGGTTGGCAGCAATTGTTTTTTCTGCAGTTCTGATTATCCTCTGAAGTCTGTGTCGGTCTTGTTGGGTTGCAGAACCAAACCAGACAGTTATAGAGGTGCAGATGACAGACTCAATGATTCCTCTGTAGAACTGTATCAGCAGCTCCTTGGGCAGTTTGAGCTTCCTGAGTTGGTGCAGAAAGAACATTCTTTGTTGTGATTTTTTGATGATGTTTTTGAATGTTAGGTGACCATTTTAGGTCTTGAGATATGATAGAACCTAGAAATTTGAAGGTCTCCACTGTTGATATTGTGTTGTCTAATATTGTGAGAGGTGGAAGGATGGAAGGGTTTCTCCTAAAGTCTACCACCATTTCTACGGTTTTGAGTGCGTTCAGTTCTAGGTTGTTCCAGTCACACCACAAGGATAGTTGTCCAACCTCTCGTCTGTATGCGGATTCATCATTGTCTTGAATGAGTCTGATCACTGTTGTATCATCTGCAAACTTCAGTAGTTTAACAGTTGGATCATTTGAGATGCAGTCATTAATGCATAGAGATAAGAGAAGTGGTGAGAGTACACAGCCTTGGGGGGGGGGGGGCTGTGCTAATTGTACATGTACCTGATGTGATTTTTCTTAGCTTCACCTACTGCTTCCTGTCCGAGTTTGCGGAGAGGGGCGGCATATAAATCCAATAAATCTAATCTAAATCTAATCTAATCTGTTAGGAAGCTTGTGATCCACTTACAAGTATATTCAGGTACTGCTAGCTGATTTAGTTTGGTTAAGAGAATGTCCAGTATAATGGTGTTGAATGCTGAACTGAAGTCTACAAAGAGGACTCTAGCCTAGGTCATTGGAGATTCAAGATGTTGAAGGATGTAGTGCAGAGCCATATTAACAGCATCATCAGTTGATCTATTTGCTTGGTATGTAAATTGCAGGGGGTCTAACAGTGGATCCATGATGGTTTTCAAGTGGAACATCACTAGCCTTTCAAAGGTTTTCATAACTAGAGATGATAGAGCAACTGGTCTGTAATCATTCAGTTCCTTGATGGAGGGCTTCTTCAGCACTGGGATGATAGTAGAGTGTTTGAAGCAGGAAGGAACATAGCACAACTCTAGCGATTTGTTGTAGATTTGGGTGAAGATGGGGGGCAATTGGTCAGCACAGATGTTAAGCAAGAAGGAGTTACCTTGTTTGGGCCTGGTGCTTTTCCAGGCTTCTGTCTGTGAAATAGATCTTTCACTTCCTTTTCTGTGATCACTAGTGGTTGTAAACTCAATGGGATGGGTTCAGTTGTAGAAGATTTGGCTGTTGGTGGTTTGTCTGGGATGGTGGTTGTGGCTTCTTTTCACATTCAGGTCAACTGCCAGTTGCTGATCTCCTTCAGCTTGGGAAGGTGGTTTGCTGTAACCGGTGATGTTTTTGAGAGTTTTCCACATGTTTGCTGATTCATTTGTTGAGAGTTGATTCTTTAGCTTTTCAGAGTAGTTCCTTTTTGCTGCTCTGATCTCCCTTGTTAATATATTTCTGGCCTGATTGTGCAGCATTCTATCACCTTTTCTGTAGGCTTCCTCTTTGGAATTGTGTAACTGTTTGAGTTTGGCTGTGGACCAAGGTTTATTGTTACTGTATTTCTTTACATAACAAGCTGCTGCAATCAAGTAACTCTCAAATACGAAACTTGTGACTAAAATATTTTCAAGTTGTACTTTACCTCAAGGGTTGAGGAATTTATAAAACAAACGAGTTCAATATAAAGCTATAAATGCTTTTTATTTTTGAAAAAGTTTTATTTTTCTAAGGCAATGAACTGAAGAAATAACACATACTTCATATGGATAGAAAAGGGCTGGGCAAGTAACATGATAAAGTATTCAATATCCACTCAGCCCTGATTTTGGAAGTTAATTATATATGTTCAGCATTTCAAATTAAAAATTATTTTTGAACAGTGGAAAACAATTTTCCTCCAAAGCTTTCGCTATAATGTATTATTTATATAGGATGCTTGAGTGCTTTATGCTGATGACATTAATTGTTCTAATACCTACATCAGTCAACTGAGAGATTTGCTTGGTTCATGTTTTTGTGTTTGGCCCAGTGTACATTTGTGTATATGTGTTTAGGAATTTATATCCACTCCTCTTTGCAGATAACAGGCTGATTTACAGAATCATCATACAATATCAAATTAATAATAGATTATAATAACTCTGGGGGGGGGGAAACAATGTAAATAAGCACATTATCTCAAGGAATGAAAATAGAAAAGCAAGAAGCAAATAAATGAACAAATAGTTGCGTCCACCCCAAAGAGTTATTAATATTCACACATTTATTTATTTTATTTATTTGTTTGTTAGATTTCTAAGCTGACCAACTCCTTCCAGACATCAGTGCATGGAGTAGTTACTGTAGAATTAAGGTATCAGGACAAAGAATAATTGGAATTTATAGGAGGCCCAAGAGCAGAACATAGTCTTAACCTTCTATTTACGTGAACAAATTCTCTCTATATATATGCAGTAAAGTTTACTTACACATAGATACTAAACCAATCCAGGTTTCTCCATATCAACTTTACAGCTCTAACTCAGTATCTTAACTCACACTCAAACTGCTCCAGCCAGCCAACTAACAATATCACCACCAACAACAGCTAATCATTGTAAAGTTGCTTTGCATTTTATAATGCTCTGGCCCAATCAGATTGCAATTTATACTCCATGACTCAGCATTCAACATGCTTACATCCTTCTTTTACCTTATATTGCAATGTAATGGAATATCACCTGGGATTGAGCAAATCCTTGACAGTTTCTCCACAATAAATGACATGATGTGTAAGTAGCTGAATCATGACATGTAATTTGACGAAATGCCTGGGTTCCGCATAGTGCATAATTCTTCAGCATCTGTTTATCCTCTGCCTTCCTCCCCACCCCCACCTTCTTATCCAACACAGACTTTGACATATTTGGTTATTTGGAAGTTCACAACTTCTATCACCATTCTCCCTCCCTCAGTCTTGCTGAATTTCATTTCATCCAGCCTTTACAGTGAGTTCATCTATTATTCAGTTTGGATGGCTGCTGTGTGACTCTGGGTGACTATTATCCAATTATAAGCAGCAGCACAATTATCAAAACACAAATGAAGAACACATCACATCTCAAGCAATAAGCACACAGTATCTAGACAAATAAAATTGAGAATGAGGTCACCTAACCTCCTGGGCCAATGCAGGAGGGAAAACCAGGTCCTCCCTCCTTTATGAAAGCCTGCCAGGTCAGGGCCATCCATATTTTAGAGTGTCTTTTTAGCACTAGATAATGAGTTACAAAAATGCTATTGATTTCTTCCTAGCTAAGTTAATTCTACAAGACCTTGGCATGACCTGTCTTTTGCATCTATACATTTTTGGTAGGATTGACTTGATCTACCACACAGTCTTGACGTAGGATTTCTTAGGGTATTCTATTCAATTATTGTTCATGTTCATTTTGCAAAAGGCCATCAACAGGGTGGGTGCCACTGAGGAAACCATCGTTTCAGTTTAATTCCCTTAGCCATGGTTATGATTCAACTGAATTGAATTCAATTTATTACAGCCATAGATCAGAGACTTGCTTATGATTAACATTACACTTTCCAGTTGATTTCCAGACTCAAGAATAGAAAAGGGAACGAAATAAAAGAAAAGAAAAAAGACAGAAAGGAATATGCAACCATAGAAGATGATGTCATCATTAAAAGCCCACAGCTCATCTAAACCAAGTTTTAGAGGATGTGAAAAAATTTAAGGACTTATTTGAATAGGTCTAGAAAGAGGGCAATATGAATGTTTTGGGGGCAGGGGGATGAATGCTGTTTTGATTTCAATAACCAAACATTTGTGGTTTGAGATAGAAATATTAATAGAATAACTCTGACAATAACAAGACAAATAAAAGGAGGATCAAATAATAATGATGATGACAATGATGATGACAACAACAATAATAAAAATGAGAAATCAACAAATATACTATCAGGCATAACAAGCAATCAGAGTATTTCAAAAGGAATGATGCAACTGTGGAAGTGATGTAGGAAAAGTGATGTAACTGAACAACGATTAATGGATCAAAGACATTTCATCATCCATAATAAACCTTTTACAGATGCAGAAATGTAACATCTAGAAACATTGCCTAAAAAGAAAACAAACAAGTAAGGATGAACAAGTTGAAGAAATTGTTCCAACACCTGAACAAACTGACCAACCAGTGGAAGAAACCAAAACACAGGTTGAAGATCCTCATGTGCAACAATTCAAAACCGTAGAGCTAAGTGATATAGCAAAAATTCTGAAAGAAAATATTGAAAAGCACATCAAACTAAACACAGAAAGAAAAAGTCTGCCTGTCATTCATGAAGTGCATAGAAAATGAGTGAAAGATCTACTAAATTTTAACTTCTATCCCATCCAGCCCACTAGGTGAAACAAAACAACTAATGTACAGCACAGCCACCATTATAACTACAGATTTGGGTTATAAAATGACAAAAAAGAAATACAGTGAAATTATTATTACTATTATTATTATTTATTAGATTTGTATGCCGCCCCTCTTCGAAGACTCGGAGCGGCTCACAACAACAAAACAGTACAAATCCAATGATTAAAAACAATTTAAAACCCTTAAATAAAAAGCAGTCATACATCTCAGACTAACCATACATAAAACGGAAACGGCCCAGGTGAATCAATTTCCCCAAGCCTGATAGCATTGGTGGGTTTTAAGGAGTTTGCGAAAGGCAAGGAGGGTGGGGGCAATCCTAATCTCCAGGTGGAGTTGATTCCAGAGGGTCGGGGCCACCACAGAGAAGGCTCTTTCCCTGGGTCCTGCCAGACGACATTGTTTCGTCGACGGGACCCGGAGAAGGACAACTCTGTGGGACCTAACCGGTCACTGGGATTCGTGTGGCAGAAATACAAAAGGGGAAAATTCATCTTGAAAATAAAATTAAAAACCTATAATAACAGCAATAGCAATAGGACTTAAGACTTATGTGCTGCTTCACAGTACTTTATAACCCTTTACATAATCATCATATTCAATTCAATTCACAATTCAAAGTGTTGGTTATGACCTATAAAGCCCTTCATGGCATCGGACCAGAATACAGTGGTACCTCGAGATACGAGTTTAATTCGTTCCGGACCTGCGCTCTTAAGTCGAGCAGCTCTTATCTCGAACGACTTTTCCCCATAGGAATTAATGTAAATAATTTTAATTGGTTCCAGCCCTCAAAAAACTCACAAAGTTAGTCTAAATTATGCAGAAAGACATTGCAAGAATAAATGTAACTTTACTTATTAATAAGATGATAAGCTGAGAGCTTCCCTTCCCTTCCTCTTTTTACCCAAAACAATCAACATGGCAAACTTTTATTTTTATTCATTGAACTGTAGTTATTTATTCAACTTCACTGCCACCCAATCCTGTAGAGGGAGGAAAGAAGGGAGGAAGGAAAAGGAAAGCAAGAAATGGAGGGAGGAAAGGAAGGAAGGAAGAAAGAAAGAAAGGAAGAAAGAAAGGGTGAAGGGACAGGAACAGAGGAAGGAAGCAAGGAAACTTATGAAAGGGGAGAGTAACTTCACTGCCACCCAATCCTGTAGAGGGAGGAAAGAAGGGAGGAAGGAAAAGGAAAGCAAGAAATAGAGGAAGGGAAGGTAAAAGAGAGAAAGAAAAAGAGCAAGAAAGAAAGCAAGCAAGAGAGAAAGAAAGAAAATGAAAGAGAAATAAAAATAGAGAGGGAGAATGAAAGAAATGGAAGGAGGGAAGGAAGGAGAGAAAGAAAGAGAAAGAAAGAAAGAAAGAGAAAGAAAGAAAGAGAAAGAAAGAAAGAGAAAGAAAAAAGAATGAAAGAGCAAGAGAGCAAGAGAGAAAAAGAAAGAGAGAGAGAGAGAAAGAAAGAAAGAAAGAAAGAAAGAAAGGCAACTTCAAAGAAAGGCTCACTGAGCATCTCTCACTCTCTCTCTCTTTCTATCCCTCTCTCTTTCTCTCCCCCCTCTCCCCCCCTTTCCCTCTCTCTTTCTCTCTCTCCCTCTCTCTTTCTCTCCCCCCTCTCCCCCCTTTCCCTCTCCCCCCCCAGGCCGGCAGCGATGTTTTAAAACAGCCGCGCCGTTTGCGAGCTGACTCCTGAGGTGCGGAAGTTCGCCTTTGGCGTTTGGGCCACTCGGAATGTGAAATTCAAAACAGCGTTCGGATCCCCCCACCCCCAGCAGAAGCCAAGGACCCCCAGAGTGGGGCGGCAGGGGAGGCGACCGCCTCTCCACTCACCAAGTGCCGGGATACGAGCCGAGAAGAGCCGGGCTGGCTTACTTTCCTTCCTTCCCGCGCTGATGCAGAGCCACTCGAACAAAGCGTCACGCCCCCCTGACGCTTTTGGCGGCAAAAGAGCCCAGCGTCGCTTCGGAAGCCGCCGAAAGCATCAGAGGGGCGCGACGCTTTGTTCGAGTGGCTCTGCATGAGCGTGGGAAGGAAGGAAAGTAAGCCAGCCCAGCTCTTCTCGGCTCGTATCGCGGAGAGGGGCGGCATACAAATCCAAGTAATAAATAAAATAAAATAAAA
This sequence comes from Erythrolamprus reginae, assembly GCF_031021105.1. Lineage (NCBI taxonomy): Eukaryota > Metazoa > Chordata > Lepidosauria > Squamata > Dipsadidae > Erythrolamprus > Erythrolamprus reginae. The sequence goes on along the minus strand of NC_091953.1, from coordinate 110,093,887 downwards.
AAATGTCTCTCCTCTCCCAGCTCTTATCTCGAGTAGCTCTTAAGTCGAGCAGCTCTTATGTCGGGGTTCCACTGTATCTCCGGGACCGCCTTCTGCCGCACGAATCCCAGCGACTGATTAGGTCCCACAGAGTTGGCCTTCTCCGGGTCCCATCGACTAAACAATGTCATCTGGCGGGTCCCAGGGGAAGAGCCTTCTCTGTGGCAGCCCTGACTCTCTGGAACCAGCTCCCCCCGGAGATTAGAACTGCCCCCACCCTCCTTGCCTTCCTTAAACTCCTTAAAACTCACCTCTGCCATCAGGCATGGGGGAACTGAGGCATTCCCCCCCCTTCTCCCCCGGACCTATACAATTTATCTATGGTATGTCTGTGTGTATGTCTGGTTTAATAATGGGGTTTTAAAATGTTTTTTAAATCTATTTGATTTGTCATGACTTGTTTTATTGTATGCTGTGAGCCGCCCTGAGTCTACGGAGAGGGGCGGCATACCAATCTAATAAATAAATAAATAAATAAATAAATAAATAAATAAATAAATAAATAAATAAATAAATAAATAAATAAATAAATAAATAAATAAATAAATAAATAAATAAATAAATAAATAAATAAATAAATAAATAAATAAATAAATAAATAAATAAATAAATAAATAAATAAATAAATAAATAAACAAACAAACAAACAAACAAACAAACAATCAATCAATCAATCAATCAATCAATCAATCAATCAATCAATCAATCAATCAATCAATCAATCAATCAATCAATCAGTCAATCAATCAAAGAAATATATCCCCCAACAATCTGTGTCATTATTTCATTGATAACAAAAGGATGGAAGTCTGAGTCAACCTTGGACCGGTGTGAATCAAATTGCTGGCAGTTGTCAGAATTAGCCTGTAATATTGCATTCTAACCAATGTGCCACCATTGGTCAGTGGTTAGAATGCAGTAATAAAATAATGATATTATTAATAAAAAAATCATTTTCTTATAAGTAACCCATGCTCCTCCTTAAATAGCTTTTCTATTGCTTGCTTAAAGAGTTCCGAGGATGCCACTTTGTAATCTTCTCTCAGTGTTTCTGTGGCTATTTATCCCACTCCATTTATCTAATTTGCAATCCCACCAAGTAATTGAAGTCGAGTCAACTTTTCATTTAAAATTTCTTCCAATATAAGGGGTTCTGCTGACCTCGAGCAAAAGTGCATTTGAATTTACTTACCTGAAGTGAAAGAGTATGTATTTGAGTTACAGGCAGTCATCAGGAATGGATTACAATGTCTATATACAGATGCAAAGTGATATTTATATTCACTCCTGTGGTTGTAAATTTGGAGAGGTAGTTCTACCAGCATGAAGGTGAATATTTGCGATCAATTGCATGAAGGTTGAAAGCCAGAGTTTGTCTTCCATTTTCCAAATTTAACTTTCAGTGTATTACTATAAATGTTAAAAGGAGAGGCCAAACTGGCTGGACGGTAAATCAGCATAGCTTTGATAGCTGAAAATCTTACCTGAAATCAGAGATGAAAGATGAACTACAGCAAATCATTTCAGGAAGAAGATATTAATTCTATAATGCTTTATTTCTTCCAATTCTCCAATAGCTTATATAACCCGGGATATTATTCTCTGGCAGCAAGAGAGAAAAGTCATTGCAGCAAATGGTTGACAAAACTAATTCTTTTTTTTTTCCTCAGAAAAGGCTGTGACACTGCTATATATGTGTAGTTTTCTTCTGCAACTGTTGAAAAAGAATATTAGTGGTAGACTATCACTCATCCAGAATAAGGCAGACAAGTCAATTCCAGACAGTTATATTAATCCTCAATAATATTTTCTGATAGGCTTCACGATGACACAGACTTTTCACCCATAATGCAATGCTCCCATAACTTCCCCAAAGAAGGCACCCTACTGTTACCTTTAAATTCAGGGACATCTTCAGGAACTTTCCATCGGATCGGTGACCACATAAATTTGGCTAATTTAAAAAATAAAATAAAACTTTCAGCTTTATTCAGCTGAAATTTTTATTTATTTAAATATTTTTATTTATTTATTTATTTATTTAAATGTTTATTTAAATATTTTATTTTATTATTATTTTTTAAATAAAGTTTATTAATTAACAAAGGGTAAGTGGGGGAAGGAAGAGGGGGGTACATTTTTATTACATGGTATTGTGTTTCAAAATAAATATCTTACATTGTAACAAAAATTCAGTGTTCACATTTGTATCTTATTACTATCAATAATTCATTTATCTATCTTATCATGTTAATTAGAACTATAAGGATAATAAATGGTAATAAGGATAGTAAATGGGGCATTTGTAGAAAAGTAGGGTTAAAATTGTATGAAGTATTTAGGAAAAGAAAAGTATGAGGAGTAAAAAAAGATAAATAAATAAGAGAGGGTGGAGGGAAAAATCTGCCTGAGTAGCAGAAGTTATCAGGAGATACGACAAGATATATTGATATATTATTGGGTGTATCAGTAATATATCAATAATGAAGAAAAAAGTGGAAAAAGAAAAGAAAATATATTTATATCTATGTAATAAATATTGAAAGAGAAAAAAGGTATAGGTTGGTTAATATGAAATAAAATGAATAATTAAATTGTAAAATTATAGTGGGAAATCATTGTTTAATTAAGTTTAAAAAACAGGTAAAAAGAGTAATGTTGTCGGAATCAGTTTCTGATCAAATTTTTTATTATTTATTTATTTAAATATTTATTTAAATATTTATTTAAATATTTTAAATATTTTATTTATTTAAATATTTCAGCTGCATTCCAAAACGAGGCAAGTACCATAGTGCCCCCATTGCAAACTCTGCCCCTTCCTACATATACTCAACAGCTTAATCAAAAGGATGAGGCTTGCATAGTGACAATGGGGGGGGGGGTCTCCGAACTGCACAGAATCTTAGCTAGAAGTTCTCCCAAACCCCGGCGAATCCCCAGCACCCCACCCCTGAGGGGCACCAAACAATATACATCGAATGTGAATTCAAAATGAGATGAAATTGTTTGTTCATCCTTCAACTTTACTCAATGCTGTGCCATTGAGATAAATGCCAAACGTAAAGAGTAGTTGATAGGTGCCCATCTGCTTTACATGTCAATGCTAAATTCTTTCATTGGAATAAATTTTAATTTGTTTCCATATAGATTACTTCCATCAGAATTGCTCATGCTACCTTCCAATCCAACAAACGACATTAAAAGGCAGCAACATCTGCGCTGAAATGGATATGATGACAAGACGTTTAAATGATCAGGAAGATACTAAGTTCTATGAAACGTGGAACAATGTTTATAAATGGATAGATAAGAAAAAATAAGATGTATAAACCTATTTTTAGTTAATTTGTTGAATTTGTTTTTATTTGGGTAATATTAATGTCAACATTAGTTTAAATATACAGCTTGATGATTATGGTAGAATTAGTTTATGTATAAGTAGCATAGTAAGAATTTTGGTTCATTTACATATATTAGTAAAAATTTGGAAAACTTTAACTCAAATTTATTAGATTTTTTCAATATTCAACATATATCTAACTATGTATTCTTTTTCTGTATTTGAATTTATACTTTCAAGATAAGCGGGGGAAATGTACCCCCACTTTATGTTTAATGTTTGTATGTGTGTTTGTTTGTTATTTAAAAAAATTAATAAAAAAAATTGAAAAAAAATAAAAAATAAAAGGCAGCAACATCATCACTTTAGCACAAAGCTGATAAGACCACAATGTACAATTTCTTGAGCTTGTTCAGTGTCAGTTTGAAGACAGTGTCATGAAGGAACAATATTAATCTGTCGTGCTTACTTGATTCTTCAAATAGAAAGCCAAAAATGGAATAGGAAAATGTTATACAGCAATCCCTCGCTACTTCATGGTTCATCTTTCGCGGATTCACTGTTTCACAGGTTTTTAACGGGGGCTTAAATCCATTAAAAATTTTAAATTTGTTAAAAATTCATAAAATTTTTCTACAGTACTACTGTACTCTATTAAAGAAACTGATAGGATATCACATGTAGTTCCTGCTGAGAAACATTATAGAATGACTGTTTAATGCAAAAGGTGGGTTTTAAAAGTCCAAATAATAATTTATAATAATAATTTATTAGATTTGTTTGCCACCCCTCTCCGTGGACTTGGAGTGACTCACAACAAAATAACACAGTATAAATACTCATTAAATACATAAAAAATACACTTCCTCTACTTCATTGAAATTTGTTTTTAATACAATTGAGAGGGTCCAGAAATATTTCACAAGAAGAGTCCTTCACTAGTCTGCTAGTAACAAAATACCTTAATCCACCAGACTTGAAATACCGCAATTAGCCAATTTACAACTATGTCGCCTCAGATCTGATCTAACTGTAGTTCATAAAATCAGATACCAAAATGTCCTTCCTGTTAATGACTACCTCACCTTCAACCGCAACAATACACCAGCACATAATAAATTCAAACTAAATGTAAACCGCTCTAAACTCGACTGCAGAAAATACAACTTCTGCAATAGAGTGATCAATGCCTGGAATGTACTACTTGACTCTGTGGGTTCTTCCCCAAATTCCAAAAACGTTAACCTTAGATTGTCTACAGTTGACCTCTCCCCATTTCTAAGAGGTGTGTAAAGGGCGTGCATAAGCGCAGCATTGTGCCAACTGTCCTACTGTCCTATTATTCTTTTTTATCATTACTTTTTACTTATGTAAAAAGACCCATCTTTTAATACAGTTCATCTGTCTGGAACCCATACCACATCTCGGACATCAACACCCCTGAAAATGTCCAAAGATGCTTCACCAGAAGAGCCCTTCACTCCTCCACTTAAAACAGAATACCTTACAAAAGCAGACCAACAATCCTCGGTCTAGAAAGTTTAGAACTACAACGCCTAAAACACGATCTAAGTATTGCCTACAAGATCATATGCTGCAACGTTCTACCTGTCAATGACTACTTCAGCTTCAACCGCAACAACACAAGAGCACACAACAGATTCAAACTTAATATTAACCGCTCCAAACTTGACTGTAAAAAATATGACTTCAGCCACTGAGTTGTCGAAGCGTGGAACTCATTACCTGACTCAGTAGTGTCAACCCCTAACCCCCAACATTTTTTCCTTAGACTATCCACGATTGACCTCTCCAGGTTCCTAAGAGGTCAGTAAGGGGTGTGCATAAGTGCACCAGTGTGCCTTCCGTCCCCTGTCCAATTGTCTCTCCCTAACTCATTTAACTTTTCTTCCTTTCATATATGTTCTCCTATATTTTTATATCTTTTCTTCTATCCTTTTCTTTATTTATATTACTACATATCTATTCTCTTCAATGTGTACTATGTATTGGACAAAATAAAAATAAATACATAAATAAGTAAGTAAATAAATAAAATAAATAAAATAAATAAAATAAATAAAATAAATAAAATAAATAAAATAAATAAAATAAATAAAATAAATAAAATAAATAAAATAAAATGAATAAAATAAATAAAATAAATAAAATAAATAAAATAAATAAAATAAATAAAATAAATAAAATAAATAAAATAAATAAAATAAATAAAATAAAATAAATAAATAAATGTTATATTTATTCAAACAAATATCCTATACATGTTTGACAAATACATAAAATAAATAAAATAAAACTGTGGTCCTTGTCTAGCATATCAACTCATGTCGACTTCTTTATTGAAGGCAAAGTTGGAAGGCAGAAAGTTACCTAGAAGGAGGGAACTGTGATTCATGCCAAAAGCTGCTCATGATTGCCTAGTCATTCTATCTACCACCCTCAACTTGATGGGACAGTTATGCTGAAGTGACAGTGATGAGATGGATGAGAGCTATTGTCTTCCCCTTGTCTTTCAGCTTGCTACATTTTTATTCTGAGCTGCCAAGCATCCAGAAATGTATGCACGAGGCCTAAGAAGGCACATGTCTGTATGTACCTGCAGGTGTGAGCGGAAAAGCTAACTACATTCTGCATTCTTTTTAGCCAAGCTCTGAAATGGTGTCAGCAGCCTGCTGACATACTTGTTTTCATGCTGGCACATACAGTCCCTCCAGTCTGCTGTGTGTGCTTTGCTTAGGTTCCTTCCCACTGCAAATCCCACAGAATTGAGGCTGTAACCTTTTCAGCGTAGGACATTTGAAGACGTTTTACATTCCGGGAAGCCGTTGGCTTGTTTGGAAAAAGGGGCACCTCGGAGGGCTGTTTACCTAGATAAATGTGTTGCTTCTTGCTGAAAACAAACAGGGGCTGACCGTGTGCTTTTCATTATCGCTGGTCCCCTCTAGTTTCCATTTGCTAAATGGCTTGGTGGACCCTTTTGACAGTAGGGGAAGAAAAAGCCTTTAAGTGAGTGGCTAACTTTTGCCAGGTACTAATTTGTCCAGAGCTTTTCTTCTCTCTTAATGTTCAGATTGAATCTTAGAGGCCACACATCCTGATGTGGGAAAAAAGAGGAGAACATCATCAGAAAGAGTGTGTGCTAGGGAAGAGCATGTTGAGAGCCTAAGCAAGGCAAATGTGTTTGGGATTTCATTCTAATTGGCAGTAAATAGCCCTGGGACTCAGATGCCACAGCTGTCCTCTATTAGATCGCTGTTCAGATTATCAAGTGAAACTAATCTGTCCTGACTTCTTCACAGTAGTGGGGCGGAAGAAGCAAACAAACAAAAAGAGAAAAGTGGGGAAGGGGAGGGGGAGGATGAAGAAAGAGAAACATTAGGCCCTCCTTTAATTTGCCTCTGGGGTCAATTATGTTGATAGTTCACAACTGCAAATGGAACAAAGCCCAGCCAAGTTAAAGCAGCTTGTCACTACATTTAATACTCAGTGCTTCTGTGTTGGAGACATGAGCCCAATCGAATGCTGAAATGGACAGGTTGTCAGCTTTGGTTCAGCAGGTCAAGGTACACAGGGAGTGGACACATTTACTAGGACCCTGAGTATCATTTTTGTAAGCGTTAGGTGCAATCCCATGCTGTTTTAAATGGGCACCAATGTTGCTGTAAACATGGGCCCATTAAATCCAATTCTTTTTTAGATTTTTTTTAAACACCTGAGCTTGTTTTCCTGTTTCTTTTCCTCTGAATGGCTTAAGAGAGCAATGATACCTGTTCAGGAACAGAATATCAGACTTTTCCAACTTTTCCACTGTTGACATCCTAAATTTGTCTTCTCTGTCACATATTCACATGGTTTCTGCACCTAAGAATATATATATATATATATGTGTGTGTGTGTGTGTGTGTGTGTGTGTGTGGATTGTTCTGAGTTCTGGTTTTGTTTTCGTAGATTTTCACGGGTATATGTATGTATGTATATGTATATATATGTATATATGTATGTAGATTGTTCTGAGTTTGGGTTTTGCCCCGTGTAATATTTTGAGTGTCTATGCGATGTTTCGCTGAAATCACATTCACCATCATCAGGCTGAAGTTAAAAGCTTCGTGCTGCTGTAATATATATATATGTATTGAAATGTATTTTCAACAAATGTCTTTGCTGGCACAGTTTTTCTTTCCTTGTTATCTCAGCCTTAGTTCCATGAATTTTAAGCTGTGCCAGAAATTTTTATTTTTAAACCAGCTTTAATCATTTAAATGAAGAACAACTTTGACTTCTTTGACCCATTCTATTTTTGGCACAACCTTTGATCTTTCCCATGGGACATAAACTAATCTAATTAACTTTTCAAAGAACTTTTTGACTTCCCGTTTGAAGAGCATAAAGTCTTCCATTTGGGCTTCAGCCCCTTCCTCTAACCCCAAAGTCACTCTACCCCCCCTTAGCCTTTTCTTCTTGCTGCTTCATGTTAAATGTGAGGAAGACTTCTCCAAAATACTTCATTAGTTTACTCTTTTTATCTGGATCTAATAGCTTCCAGAGTTCTTCCTACCTTAAATTTCAATACTGTGCAAATGAGTTTTCTGTGAAGAAAATGATCTGTCCAGTTACCGATAGGATGGAGGCCCAGCAGGATTTATTTTGTTGCCTGGAAACTGGCATTACTCCAAAAACTGAAAGAACCAGAGAAGTTTCCTTGGAAAAGAAGCATTGACCATATATTCAACAAATGATTTGCATTTATTATAGTTTCAAATTATTATGTGCACTTTGTACAGAAATGCAGGGGAAGATCTTACATTTTGAAACATTTAAAAACGCATCATATTTCCTTGCATAGATGGTTTTTTTCAGTTTACTGAACATAACCCTCTGTCTGTGAATCAATATGAATATACATATATAAACATATACAATAAACTATACCAGGACACAACAGTATGTGTAAGTATGAATGTATGCACATTGCACTGGCATCCTTCAGTCTCGAAAGACCATGGTATCATACTCTGTAGTGTCAACCCCTAACCCACAACATTTCTCCCTTAAACTATCCACGATTGACCTCTCCAGGTTCCTAAGAGGTCAGTAAGGGGCATACATAAGTGCACTAGCCTGCCTTTCATCCCCTGTCCAATTGTCTCTCCTTATCTCATATATCATACATCTTTTCTTCCTTTCATATATCTTCTCCTCTACTTTTATATCTTTTCTTTATATATAATACTTCATGTCTATTGTGTATTGGATAAAATAAATAAAACAAACAAACAAACAAACAAATAAATAAAATAAATAAATAAATACTCTGGATTCCCCAGAGCATGAAGCCTGAGTAGGTTAGTATGGAGAATGATATGTGTGCACATATACACAGAGATATTTACATAATAACACAAAAAGACACACACAAACACACATACAGTGGTACTTCTACTTAAGAACTTAATTTGTTTCGTGACCAAGTTATTAAGTAGAGAAGTTTGTAAGTAGAAGCAATTTTTCCCATAGGAATCAGCAAATAATGTGTGCAAACCCATTAAGAAAGAAATAAAAACTCAGAATTTGGGTGGGGGGAAGAAGAGGATAGTCACTGCCGAAGGAAGAAGCTGAGGTGAGGGGCATCAAAAAAAATCCAAAACTTTAAGGCTTAAAAAAAAGAGAGGGACTCTGAGGCGGTGAGGAGGAGCACATGCTTCCCATACACCCGGCGCGAAGCTGCCTCCCATAAACTGCACCAGAGAGGGAAACCCAGGCGGGCGAGAGGGGGAACCTCCCACTCTTTTGACCGAAAGGTGGCTGCTGCTGCTATCTGCTTCCTCTTGCTTTCCATGCTGAAGGGTTCCCCTCTCCTCTCGCTCACTTGCTTTGTAGCTGGTGCCTTTCCTTCACTGTAGTGACTCCTCGGTTTGGCTGAAGCCGACTTCATCCAAGTTGAGCCCCCTTTTGCCTTTCCACGCCCAGACGCTCCGAGAGGAAACCTTGCACTGGGTATCTGGGAGGCAGCGCGAGGGAGTCACTACAGTGCTTTATTCCCTCTCCAAGTGCCCAGAGAAAGGAAAATGCTCTGTTCATTCTGGGCTGCCCAGAGCGAAGGGAGCATTCTTTTCTCTGGCCGCTGGCAGAAGTTTATTCCCTCTCCAAGCCCCCACAGAAAGGAAAATGCTTTGTTCACTCTGGACTGCCAAAGCCTTTTTAAGCGCCACCAAATGGCTCCTCTGGCAGCCCAAAAAAGCCCAAGATGGCAGGATTAAAGGGGGAATGGCAGGAAACTGGCTTGGCCTTCATGCTGCTCTCAAATTTCCTGGGAAATTTTCTGGGCTCGGGTTCTTAAGTAGAAAATGGTTCTTAAGAAGAGGCAAAAAAATCTTGAACACCTGGTTTTAATCTAGAAAGTTCTTAAGTAGAGGCATTATTAGGTAGAGGTACCACTGTATATGAATCTGGATTACTCACCGTTCATAAGGTCGCCAAAGTCTGTCTCTGTCTCTGTCTCTGTCTCTCTGTTTCTGTATCTCTGTCTCTCTCTCCCTCCCCCCCCTCTCCTTCTTTCAATAGCAGAGAGGGTGATTCAAGTTATATGTATTTTCTCACCTGTTTTATGGGTTCTTCAGACTCTCGCTCTTGCCCTAAAATATTACTACGGTTTTTATTTTTGATCCCTAAAATAGCTTTAACATAGTTAAAAAGAAAAGAAAACAGTTCTCCAAAGCCAAAATCCCTCTAAAAACTTCCTTCCTATCTGTGAGAAGGCCCTATGCACGTTGCTTCATTGCCTTGCCTATTCTAGCCCATTATTCTCCCCACTTAGTGGAACCTCTGGCCATCATAAATCTCAGCACTCTTGCTTTAGTCTGTTGTTCACGTAGTCCTTGACTTAAGACCACAATTGAGCCCAAAATTTCTATTGTTAAATGAGACATTTTTTAAGGGGAACGCCATTCCATTGACAGAAATGGAACTCGTAGGCTTGCTCCATTGCCATCTGGCAAGCACTCGCTGTGTACGCTCACCAGTGCGATTCCTGTAAAAATTACTAGTTTTCTTGTTTCTCCGCATGGGCGGAACTAAAGAAACCAGCAATTTTTCCTGCCGGAAAAAGATTTATGCAGCAGCCGACTCTCAGTGCCACACCTAGAGCAGCAGCTGGGGCTACCAGCAAAAGCAGTGTGCCCCAGCTCCGGCTGCGTGGCCTGCTCTTTGATTTCCCAGGCTGCAGGAGAGATGCCTGCGGCATGGGAGAGCACAGAACAGGCTGCGCAGCCAGAATTTGGGCCACCCAGCCTGCTCCTTGTGCCATGGCCCCTGCAGGAGGTGATCCAGATAAGCAGGGGCAAGGGGCACAGTGGGGGGAGTGAGGGTGAGGGTATGGCAGGGGGAGTGAGGTCGAGGGGCACAGCAGGGGGAGCGAGGGCGAGTGGTACAGAAGGGGGAGCGAGGGCAAGCGGCATGGCAGGGGCTGGCAGCTCTTACCTTGTTTCCAATTTCGGGGGGGGGGGGGGTTGCTTCAGCGTATGCACGGAAGCAGAAAACCCCCAGAAATTGCATGTTCACGCTCACGTCTTTGCACAAGATTTGGCTTCTGCGCCTGCGCAGAAACAGAATCACATGCCAGGCAAGGGTGCATGCCAGGCGCACACGCAGGGGCACGCTCCAGGTGCCTTCCAGTAGCCCTGTCCACAAGTCTTAAAGTTGCCAAGATTGAATACTCCTTACCTAAAGGATTACAAGCAAAAAAGATCATTACCACCAAGACCATTACCTCCAAGTCTTCGGAGAGGGGCGGCATACAAATCTAATAAATAATAATCATCATCATAATAAAAGTCATCTAAATTAGCTAGTGTGAGTTGATAGGTAGTCTAATGGTCAGGTTTAAATCCCCACTCAGCATAACTATTTATTATTTTTCAGCCTAATATACTTTGCAGATCTGTTATGAGGATAGTGTTGCAAGGAAAAAAAAAGTATTATTTCCATTGCCTTGAGCTCCTGGAAGAAAATTGGATGTAAATGCGATACTATGATTATTATTGATATTATAAATAATAAGGGCTGAAAGCTATTTGAGATGAAAGAGATTGTTTGGAAGATCTAATTGAGAAATATAATTTTGATAGCGTTATTTTTGTCAATGTAGTAGGAGCAGAGCTGATATTTTTTTATCTGTTTCTTTTGTTGATTCTAAGAAATTATGCCTGTGTGAACCAAATTAGTGGGTGAATTTATGAAAAACCCAGAAAATGATATTCCAGAGTCATTCAGTGTTTATTTAGTTAATTTTTCTTTTTCTGTTATTCCAAGAACCCCAAGAGTACAAAAAATTACTAAATATAATGTAGTAAGCTAAAACACAGAACAGAAAAGAAATTAGGAATCTATGATCCATGGAAGTAGTCTATCATTTCAAAGCTATTTTAAGTGTCCCTCTATTTCTTGGTTTAACTGTAGCAATTTATTCCAAAATAATTGGTTGCACTGAGACACTTTCAGAAAGGATAAAAACCTCTATTAGTGCCTTTATAAAACTAATATATTGTTGAGTATTTTAAATATTAGACAATTAGAACAAGAAATAACAGTGTCACAGTTGTAATGACTAATATTGTAGACTGAATACATTAAATTCAGAGGTCAGCTGCAGAAAATTAAATAAGGTTATATTACTATTCATGAAATAAACCATTATTGTGAATTAGGTTTGATAATCATTTACACTGTCATTAAAGGATGTCATAGAAATCTTTTTAAAAATGTAGCAATGAAATAGGGTATGTAAAGCTGTGCAGTATTTATTTTGAAACAGAATTCAAGCACAAGATAAGGCTGATTATGAATGATATGACTATTACATTTTATAATTTATGTACACTATTGACTTCTAAACTGTTGCAATAAATGGATTGATGTGATTAATTATTGATTTACATGGTTTAAAAATATTAGATTGATAGGATATAACAGAGAAATAATTCTTTAAAAAAGAAACATTTTAAATAAATATATCGATATTTTTGATAAATTCTGCTTATGATAGTAATAAATGCCATCATGCCAGGCAAAAGTGTCTTACCAAATTTTCATCTTTTGACTTTTCTCACTAATGAAAACATTTTGAATTTAACTTAATTTAATTAAGTTCAACTTGAATTTAAATTAGAACCCTCATTGTTATACAACATCCATAGGGCTTGATTCAGGGAACAGTTATCCTTATACAAGACTGCTTATTGATAACCAAAGTTAGAATTGGAAAGAATGGGGCTACATTTTCTGTGACTCTGAACTCTGAAGAGATAAGGGGTGTAAAAAAATGATCTGCCCACTGGAATCAATGGGTTCTTGCCTGGAATTTTCTGCGGACCTAATGTTGACGATTCTGGTTGGCCCTATAATACAAGAAAAACCAATAGCTGTCTTCCCAAATTTTCTTTGCTATTGTAAAGAATTTGGGTGCTCTAGCTTTGTGAACAGTTCAATAATTGGGGGTGTGAAGAGAAAAATATTTGATGGGTCAAATTTAACTAAACTTGACTACAGACTCCATTTCATGGCTTTGCAATTGCTGAAATATGATTTATTTATTTATTTAGATTTGTATGCCGCCCCTCTCCGCAGACTCAGGGCGGCTCACAACACTCGGGGCGGCTGATTGACCTACTGATGATGATGGCCTCCAACTACAGGGCAGGTTCCTTCCAGAGTGACAAATGAACAGAGTAAGGGTCTGAGATCTAACATCCCCAGATGGTCACAAATGCTCTGCTGAAGAACTGGAACAAAAATTACATGTTGAAATCCTGGAAGTCCTTTTTTTATGAACTAGAAGTAACAGCGATGGAATGAATCCAAGGCAAAAATAAAAAGCAGTTTTGTAAACAAGTTTCAATGCAGAGTGGGACACACAGAGCACAATATGTATCATGGATTCAGACCTGCGTAGATGTGCTTGTGTGTCGGAAGTAGGGAGGAAGTTTAAAGGGAAACCTATTAAGTGTGGTAGAACTCTCTCTATTGCTTTTTGTGTGTTGGGACTGGTCTTTAGGCATCATATGAAATTTGCTATATGGGCTATATGTGTATACATACAATGACAATAAAGTACCATAAATAAAGTACCTTCCCAAAAGAGGCTGATAATTTGGATGCGTCTTATACTCTAAATGTAGTATTTTTCCCCCAGCCCCAACTACCTGCTAACAATTTTCCCAGTTCTTACCTTGCAGGCTCTTTCATTGTTACTCTGTGCAAAGAATGTTTTCCAAGCCCTAAATCTTTGCGGGGTGTGTGTGTGTGTTTCAATTGGTATAACTTGTTCCAAATGTTTCTTTCCAGGCCTAACCAGGTGCTAACAATGTTCCCAGTCCTTAGTAGCTTGCAAGCTCTTTCATTGTTACTCTCTGCAAAGAATATTATTTATTTAATTTATTTATTTAATTGGATTTGTATGCCGCCCTTTTCCGAGGGGTGGCTCACAACATATATAAGAGACAATAATAAAATCTCCAGGGGTGTGAATCTCCAGGCGGGAGTTGATTCCAGAGGGCCAGGGCCCCAACAGAGAAGGCTCTTCTCTTAAGTCCCACCAGCCGACATTGTTTGGTCGACGGGACCCTAAGGAGGCCAACTCTGTGGGACCTCACTGGTTGCTGGGATTCGTGCAGCAGAAGGCGATCTCAGAGATAGTCTGGTCCTAAGCCATGTAGGGATTTATAGGTCATAACCAACACTTTGAATTGTGTCCAGAAACAGATCGGCAGCCAATGCAGTCCGCGGAGTGATGAAGAGATATGGGCATGTCTTGGCAGGCCAAAACCACTTGTGCAGCTGCATTTTGGATTATCTGAAGTTTCCAAACACTGTTCAGAGGTAGCCCCTGTAGAGCATTGCAGTAGTCGAACCTCGAAGTGATAAGGGCATGAGTGACCATGAGCAAAGACTCTCTGTCTAAATAGGGCCAAAACTGGTGCACCAGGTGGGCCTGGGCAAATGCCCCCCTTGCCACAGCCAACAGACACTGTTCTAAAGTCAGCTGTGGATCGAGGAGGACGCCCAAGTTACGAAACCTCTCTGATTTTCCAAGCCCTAAGTCTTTTACTTTCCAAGCCCTAAGTCTTTGCAGGATTTTTTCCCCCCATTGGTCTAACTTGCTCCAAATGTTTCTGTCCAGGTGCTAGTGATGTTCCCAGCACTTACTGGCTTGCAAGTTCTTTCACTGTTACTCTTGTTGAATAAGTTTTTTTAAAGCCCTAACCAGGGAATAAAATAATCTGCTGAATCTGACCAGACTAAGGATGCTAGCCAGAAGAATACCTGGTAAGCAGATTCTTTCCCTTATTTTCCTCCCAAAAACTAAGGTGCATCTTATACGACGGTGCGTCTTATACTCTGAAAAATATGGTCTGTCTGTCTTTCTGTTTGTCCGTCCATCCATCCATCCATCCATCCATCCATCCATCCATCCATCCATCTATCTATCTATCTGGTTCATATATCATCTGACATAAGAGGTAAGCAATAAAGTGAGAACAGCACTGCACTGCTCTGCCTAGGTGGGTTTGAGCATTATTTTTCTCTGGAAAATTTACCTAACTATGCCTATGACACAAAAAAATAGACAACACAACCTGCACATGAACCTTATACCCTTGAAAATATAATCTGTGTCTTCAATAAGACTCAAACTTTTCTCCACCCCCATCTTTTCTCATCATATCATATGAATGTCTGAAAAAAATAAGAAGAGAAAGATTGGTTCCTCACGTCAACATGTTACATACTTCACCTGATATTTCTGAGATAGCAAATTTTAAATAATTTTTCAAAGTGTCCTATAAATAGATTACAGATGCATTGATATTTTTAGCAATGGGGCTGTTAGGTATTGGATTCTTGTAAGTAATATTAATATTACTTTCTGACATAGCAAGATGCATTGCTCATATTGTTAAATATTGCTAGGCTGTAACATATACAACATTTTACAGCAGAACATTTATTGCATCTTAATACTTAAATATTATTGCGTATTCACTTTTGCTTTTAAAAATTCAAGAATAGTAAGGTAAAATAATACAGGATACTATCAGTCTGTCTCTACTCTAAATGCTTTTCATATTGCACTTGAGTTTTCATTTACAAAAATCAACAGAGACTCATTCACAGCCTGTCCTCTTGGTATGATTTCAGGTGCCATATAAAATAACAAAGCAGCATGTAAGTGAGGTGAAAAAAATCAGTAGCTATAAGGGAGATAGGATATTGATAAGATAACTGCCAGGAAATTATATTTGTATATACATATCATGGTACATAATCCCTTAATTTTGAGCTTGAGTTTTGTAGGGATCAGAGGGGGATTGAAAAGATTTAGGATAAACGAAATAAGAAGAAAAAGATGAAAAGAAATGAAATAACCTATTAGGACTGCCAAATAAATGAAAAGAAACATTAACAGGAGTGTTGCACCAAATGACCTATTGCGGTGCAACTTCTATTCAAGTCCAGCCAGGAACATTTCAAAGACCAATAAATATTGGTTTCAAAAGCCAGAAATATTCACTTTTTGAAAAAGAATGAGAGGAAAGCTGGTAAAATGTATACACCAAAATATTTTTAAAACATCTGGAAATGGCAAAAATATTTTAATTACATTGCAATTACATCATTCTCTAAGTTCTCAACAGATACACGGAAAAGGGAAAAAAAGAGTGCTATAGAAAAAGACTAAGTAGATCAAGAACTAGGTCTTTGAGATTTATGAATAATGCCTTTTTCAGTCTCCCAAACATTTTTGTACAATAGTTTTTGTAGAATTAAGCCATTTATTAAAGCCATAAACTAGGAAACAGAGACATATCTCAAGGAATAGGTTCTATGTCATAATGATTTCACCTTCATTTATAAAGTTACAAATATAATTTAACACAGGCCAAGGACTAAATACAATTGCAGGAATAAAAAGCAATTATGTGATAAGTGGGATGACAAACGGAAAAAAAGGGAAAAAAGAGAGATCATAAGAAGCTGCCTTATATTAAATCAGAGCAATGGACTGTCTACTGAATATTTTCTACCCCAAGTGTGCAATTTGTAATTTCTGCCTAAGACTCCTTGTCCTACCTTATTTAAAGTCTTAAGTGCAGCCCCAGAGGATCTCTAAAAGTGGTCACCCAATTGCAATTTTAAGAGACCAGAAAGAGAAAATACTGAATACATCAACTGCATTGAACTGATTTTATTGAAGTTTTGGATTTGAACTCAACATTCAACTCAAGGCTTTTAAAACACTCTTCAATCCAAAATACAGATCATATGCTGCAAGGTCCTGCCTGTCGGCGACAACTTCAGCTTCAACCACAACAACACAAGAGCACACAACAGATTTAAACTTAATATTAACCGCTCCAAACTTGACTGTAAAAAATATGACTTCAGTAACCGAGTTGTCGAAGCGTGGAACTCATTACCAGACTCTATAGTGTCATCCCCAAACCCCCAACACTTTACCCTTAGATTATCTACAGTTGACCTATCCAGATTCCTAAGAGGGGCGAGTACAAGTGCACTAGAGTGCCTTCCGTCCCCTGTCCTATTACTCTCCTATATCTCCTATACCTTTCTTCTATTCCTATATCTCTTCTTCTATTCTTTCATTGATATGTTTTATTCCTATATCTTCTTTTCTATTCCTTCTTAGATATATTTTACTATGGGTATCTCCTCTATAACCTTCATCATGTATATATACACACACACCTACTAAAACCCTCATTGTGTATTGGACTAAACAAACAAACAAACAGTGGTACCTCGTCTTACAAACGTCTCTTCATACAAACTTTTTGAGATATGAACCGGGCGTTCAGGATTTTTTTGCCTCTTTTTACGAACCATTTTCATCTTACGAACCCTCACTTCTCTCCCAGCTGCTGCTGCTGTGAGCAGCAGCCAAAACAAGTGCTTTTAAGTTTGTAGGCTCTGATGATCACAAAGGAACTGGAGCCAGGCTTTGCGGTGCAGGGTCTCCACCTCCTATCGCTTCTGCTACCATCATGGCAAAGCGCCAAGGCATTGGAGAAGTGAGAGACTGGGCGGCAAAGGTAGCAGCGGGTGTGGGGCATTTTGGAAGAGAGTTTGGGCACAGAACGTAGCAGCAAGCCAGGGGCATATTGAAGAGAGTTTGGGCACAGAACATAGCAGCAAACCAGAGGCATATTGAAGAGAGTTCGGGCATAGAATGTAGCAGCAAGCCAGGGGCATATTGAAGAGAGTTCAGGCACAGAAGGTAGCAGCAAGCCAGGGGCATATTGAAGAGAGTTCGGGCACAGAATGTAGCAACAAGCCAGGGACATATTGAAGAGAGTTCGGGCACAGAACATAGCAGCAAGCCAGAGGCATATTGAAGAGAGTTCGGGCACAGAACATAGCAGCAAGCCAGGGGCATATTGAAGAGAGGGGCATATTGAAGAGAGTTCAGGCACAGAACATAGCAGAAAAAAGAGGAGAAAAGTGTGTAGGAATAACAGAGAGAGAGGTGGAGGGGAAGAACACTGCTATGTTCCCTGCCCAAACTCTCTTCAATATGCCCCTTGCTTGCTGCTATGTTCTGTGCCCAAACTCTCTTCAATATGCCCCTTGCCTGCTACTACGTTCTTTGCCCGATCTCTCTTCCAAAATGTCCCTTGCCTGCTGCTACGTTCTCTCCCCAGTCTCACTTCCAAAGTAACCTCTCGCCTGCCACTTCCTCTGGTCACCACTTTTTTTTAAAAAAAGCCTTAAAGTTTTGGATTTTCTTAATTGGTTTGCACACATTATTCCCTTTTACATTGATTCCTATAAGAAACATTGTTTCATCTTACAAACTTTTCTACTTACGAACCTGGTCACAGAACGAATTAAGTTCATAAGATGAGGTACCACCGTTTTCTACTATGGTTTCATTGTATTTCAAAATTAATTCTTCTGGCCTAACCCAGAAATGCAGGAAACACAGATCTGCATGTAAAAAAAAAAGTTTATTACTCCAGTGAATTTACATCTTCCATGCCAGAAAGATCATCAACAGACAGAAAAAAACCCCATATCAGTAGGATTACATTAGGACTGTGGAGAACATTCAACCAATGTGTTTCAGAATGGAGAGTGAGGATTGTGAATAAAACAGCTCTCTTTGTATTGTTTACATGGTTGCTTCTTTGGCAAGGCTCCCATGTCTGTTTTAGAAAAAAAATTTCCAGGTGCTTCTGCAAAACAAAGTGAATTGGTTATGCGTTCACCTGAATCTAGAGACAGATGGGAATAGCTTTTGAAGCAACTGCCTCAATCGTTTGAAGCTAGATTGTAAAGCATCATGTTCAAATGCTTTGCAAAGCTTTAGTGAACTAAGCATATGCATCACAATTTGTAAGATACACACTTTTTGGTATTAGAACTATTAGAATAATGGCTGATCTAGATGATTTACACATCCCATTGTCCTGGAAGGTAAAGATGCACTCTTCTAGAGATTGAGGCTTTTTTGAAAAAAAAATGATATTGTCCCCGGAAGCGGAGTAAAGACGCTGAGACATATTGTGGATTAAATAAGGGTCATTTATTAAATTAACATAAATTTAAATAAATTTGAATATGTAAATTTAAATATTTAAATTCAAAACGAACTAAGGACCTGCAGAGGCCAAAACTAACGGGGCGGAAATTCCTACCAGAAAATTCCTTGGCAACATTGGGCAAAAACTCCTTGCTGAACCAGGTGAAGGTAGCCCCTTAGTCATGAGGGAGGAGCTCACCCTCCAATCCCCGTGGGAAATTGGATCTGGTGATTCCCATGGACATCCTCTCTCCAATCCCTGACGTTGCTCCAACCTCTAGTTACTGGAGAGAGGCAGTCCATCACCCTTTAAAGGATGCCCAAAGGAGCATGCGCAGTCGCTTCTAATTGCCCATTTCCATCCCTAACCTGCCAAACCCCAGTGACCAAAGGGAGGCCTATACTGATATCTAAGTGCGCCGCACCCCCTAACCAATCCAGTCCACACCGTCAGTGTGGAATAGGCAAAAAATTGGCCGCCTCTAAAGGGGAGGCCACAAAAAATTCCTATTCGGCCCCGAAGCGACCTCCTTAGGACACACTGTTAATAGCGGAGGGTGGGCGGGTGTTCGCTTCTAAGACCAAGCAAAGCAAGGACGAGGTCCTATCCGGATCACCCTTAAATAGGGCGATCTAGGACCTCCCCCGGACCAGCAGGCAGCGCGCTACCCTGGCGCGCTGCCAAAAGCCGAACTTCCGGTATCCGAAGGAACCCGGAAGTTCGGAGCTCCAAAGAGCTGTTGACAGCGTCCCCCGGCTCCTGCCGCAATTTCGGCCGGCGGTTTAAGCCGCCGGTCGTGCATCTCTTGAGAAGCTTACTCTAATATCATTAAGAAACATATTATTTTGCTGTAAGCTATATCTATATTTTTCAATATATCCAACAGGCTAAAACAAGTATCAAATGAATCATACTGTTTACCCTGATATTTTCTGTTATTTGACTGTTTCCCTGGAATTTGTAAATACCATTGGTATTTAAACTGGTTCTCTGCTTAAGGATAGATTTCATGGGCTATTGGTCTTATTGTTTTGTATGGTGATTACTGTATTTTTTTTATTTCAGCACACTTGTTGAAATTAGAAAGCAAAACCACCCAAATATAAGTTAACTTTGGTATGGAAAATACTACATCTTTTTTGGTGGCAAGTAAAACGAGAAAGAAGTAAAATTATTTTGGGATATCTATTTCTACAGTTTATTACCTTGTTTTTGAAACATTAGTCATGGGAAATAGCATATATCAATAGCTGATATGAAAGAGTAATTGGAAGAGATAAATCTTTCAAGCCCTAAATCTATAGAGTGAAAGGGCAGAGTATCTAAGCTATATAAACTGTTGATTGAATCATTGTCTGGGTTATTTGAATGTCAGGAAAGTTATTGGAACAATATACTAAAGATTTAGGAATATGTGGCTATGTTAATGAGAATGGGATGAGGATAACTGTAAGGCTTAGGCAACTTGTTCTGTCGGGCTCTCTGGTAGACTCCTCCCAAAAATTCACAGATACAAATTTCAGATACTCACACGTTTGAAAATTCAAAACAATGGTCTTTATAATGAAAATTCACTTAAAGCAAGCACTCTTTTGGTATGGCAAAGAGCACTAGTCTCCAAACAAACTGGTAATTTGTACAAGTCCCTTATCAGTTCTGTGATACTTAGCTTGCAGCTGTGAGGCAATTCACAGTCCTTCTTCTTTCACAAAGTGAAACACACTTTGCTCTGGTTTAGTTTCAAAGCGGGGGAAAATCAGCACACAAAAGGTCCAAGTCAGTAAAGCAGTCATGAAACACAACAATCAGATAATCCTCCACAATGACCAAACCCACAGGCTGCTATTTATAGCAGCCTCACTAATTACCACAGCCCCACCCAACCACAGGTGGCCTCATTTTCTTTGATAATAATCTCTCAGTTGTTATTGCCTATGCATCGCTCTCCGCATGTTTGGCTGTATCATTAACTCTTGTTCTGAATCCAAGGAGGAGCTAGATAATTGATCTCCTTCTGAGCTGTCTGCCACACTCTCCTCCTCCCTGTCTTCTTGGTCAGAGGAGCCTTCATCAGCAGATTCCACCCGGGGCAAAACAGGCCTGCAGCATGTGGATGTCTCCCCCACATCCACAGTCCTTGGGGCAGGAGCTGGGCCAGAGCTAACCACAACGGCAACTCATCTTAAAAGGATTTAAGACAGGGTGAAATGCTATTGGTTCGGTCCAGTTCAAGAATACTGATAGTGGTGACATCCAATGGTTTAGAGAACTGATAGTAGCGGCAAAACAAGGCTCCACTCACCTGCCCGGACGTCACCATTTTCTGGTTTTTTTAATCTTCTGCGCATGCCAAAGCATTCTGCATGTGCAAAGCATCCCCTTTCAAACAGATAGGGAAGGTAAATAGATTAAAGATGACATTACACTCCAAGGTCACAGTTGAAATCTAGATTATGCCATTCCATATCTTTTATGCCCACGCCGCTCTTTGGAAACGTATGCATATTTATTTGTATTATATATCAAAGGAAAATATTTTAAATCTAACAACAATCCCCATCAAATGATCCCAATATTTGAATTACTGTATATTAAATCTTCTAATTTTCTGCACTGATATAACTTATCATTTTAATTACAAACTTAAAAATACATTGAGAACATAGGCAAAACCCCCATGTTGTTAATTTGTCCTTTAAAATTTACTGAAAGCAAAATGTCCAATGTAATTACAGAGCATGTCAAATAATCCGGTGCTTTATTTTTCAAAGATGTATGATCCATTAATTTGCTTAGAAGACTTGCCATCTGTTGTGAATTGTTATTCTCTCTTTTCTTTTTTCCCTTGCAGTTCTATCATTTTAACGGTAAGGAATGACATAAAGCAATCTTGCTTGCGTTGTTTAATCTGTTTTTTCAAGATGTTATTCCATTAAGCACTTTCTATTTATATGTTTTGGGATGTCTCTTACATTTGGGGTTATCTATTTTGCAATATCGGACATATATGATTCTATGTCGGTTTTGTATAATTGTAATGGATGTGGAATCGATGCTGAGCACTCTACCTTTTTATTTCCTGCAGAGACAAGATTATATAATTTCTTAGATACATTTTACTCATGCTGTTCATATAGGAGTGAACTGCCTACTTGCAGATTTTTAATGTCTTTATGCCATTCCCTTAATCACCAGGCAACAATGTTTTACAAATATTAGAAATATAGCACAGAGTAAATCTGAGTCTAATGAGATTACATCCTTATTGGACTTGGTTAGATATAACTGAGAAAGACTTGATATAATTATGCATTTTCACATCTTAATAACCTATAAATCTCATTACAACTTGAACCTTTCATTCTTTTTTTTTTGCAAAGAATATGAAGGCAGGGAAATGATTGCCGGTCAATCAGAC